>NC_134483.1:249609226-249731726 GCF_040206685.1 Ascaphus truei
TTAATTTGTTAGTAACCTGTTTATTCTTGTTTCCCAAATGCATAACCTTACATTTATCTGTATTAAAACCTCATCTGCCATTTACCTGCCCACGTTTCCAGTCTCTCCAAGTCCTTCTGAAGAGAAATTACACCCTGCTCTGATTCTACTACCTTACACAATTTAGTATCATCAGCAAAGATGAAGACTTTGCTCTCTATGCCATTGTTGCAGGGTATATGCAACCTCACGTGGGTTTCTTGCAACGGCTTATTTATTGAGACTTAAAATAATACATCACACAAAAACAAAACAGCTTCTTTTCAGCATAAAAAAACGGAAATTAAGTCCTGAGCAGGACTTGCCCTTTCCCAACAAGGGCTGTTTAGATTCCAGCGTAACAGTACACAAACAGTTCATCAAAATGTATTTTGAAGACAGACCTTTATAGCAGAAATCTTACTTCAGCGTTTCAGTACTCCCTCTTGACCAGCCAGCCTGCATGTGTATTCAGCTTGTGGGTTTTAAAGCTCCTTGATGAGGCAGCTGGGATCAGACTGATTAACCAGACCTCTCAGCTGAATGTTAACCTCGTCACTGCTGCACTGCAGACCTACACATATGTCTGCCAGGCATAGGGCTGGTGATGTTTATTCACCCTGTCACATTCCTCCCCTGTTAGTGTGTGGCTGGGGCTACGCACAGCTGAAGCCCGACCATCCACCCCTTCTCTGGAGAAGAAATCAGCATTTGCATTTTCTTTTCCAGGCCTGTGCTGAATCTCAAACAAGAAGGGTTGGAGGGCCATATACCACCTGGTCAAGCTAGCATTAGAGTTTTCAAACTATTTAACCACTTCAATGGAGCATGGTCTGTTATCAAAGTAAAATGGACTCCTGCCAGGTAATGCCTCAAGGCCTCGATTGCCCACTTTACTGCGAGGCACTCCTTCTCAATCACTGAGTAGTTTTTTTCTCTCGGGAACAATTTCCTACTCAGAAAAAGGATCGGATGTTCCACTCCCTCAAACTGTTGTGAGACCACTGCCCCTAGCCCTATCTCTGAGGCATCAGTTTGCATGATAAAAGGCTTATCGAAGTCTGGGCTTCTAAGGACGGGACCCTCTGATAGACACCTTTTTACCTCCTCAAAGGCTCTCTGGCACTCCCTTGACCATACCACTTGTGTAGGGGCACACGTTTTTGTGAGGTGTGTTAGTGGGGCTGCAACTTCTGAGTATTTGGGGATGAACCTCCGATAGTATCCTGCTAAATCCAACAGGGAGCGTACCTGCGTTTTTGTTCAGGGGGTCGGAACTTCTTTCAGGGCAGCTACCTTATCGGCTAGTGGCCTTACTTTTCCACCTCCCACTGCATACTCTAAGTACTTGGTTTCCACCTTACCTAAGGCACATTTCTTAGGGTTGGCTGTGAGCCCTGCCTCTCTTAGAGATTTGAGGACCGCTTTCAGCCTATTTAGATGGGCCCGCCAGTGTTTACTATAAATAACAATGTCATCTAGGTAGGCTGCGGCATAAGCCCTATGAGGTCTCAGCACTTTATCCATGAGTCTCTGAAATGTGACTGGGGCTCCATGCAGTCCAAATGGCATTGTCACAAACTAGTATAAACCCATGGGAGTGGCAAAGGCAGTTTTGCACTTGGACTTTTCCTCTAAATGTATTTGCCAGTATCCTTTTGTTAATTCCAGCGTGGATATATATTCCACGTTACCAAGGGCGTCAATTAACTCGTCTACCCTTGGCATTGGATATGCGTCAAACTTGGATACAGCATTGTCCTTTCGGAGGTCCACACAAAATCTTACCTTCCCATCGGGTTTAGGGACCATAATGTGTGGACTACACCACTCACTGCATGATTCCTCAATCTTGCCTAAGAGCAACATTTCTTGTACCTCCTTCTCTATCAGGGCCTTACGGCTTTCAGGCAACCTGTAAGGACGGGAACGTACTTTAACCCCAGGTGCTGTCTCTATCACATGGGAAACTAAATTAGTTTGCACTGGTAAATAAGAAAAAACATCATTGAATTGTGTAATTATTTCTAACAAGTCCCCTTTTTGTTCAGAGGACAATTGTCTACCCATTGGAATTTTTTCGTCAACACAGATGTTCCCCCGTGGGGGCTGTGGACACAGGTTCGTTTCCTCCTCCACTGGGTGGATGAATAGAGACCGCAGCACCTTCCAGGGTTTCAGCAAGTTCACATGGTAAGTTTGTTTACCCTTCCTGGACCCTGGTTGAGCGATCTCGTAATCCACATCACCCGTGCGGCGGAGTACTTCGAATGGGCCCTGCCATTTTGCTAGGAGTTTGCTCTCAGAACTGGGTAACAATAACATCACCTGGTTTCCCGGGTGAAACACTCTCATACGAGCATTTTGATTGTAATGTCTCTCCTGACTGTCCTGGGCTGATCTAAGATTGTCCCTAGCAAAATGGCCGACCACATCTAGACGCTTCCTAAGGTCCAATACATATTGCATGGTATTCTTAGAAGAGGACCGCTGTTCCTCCCAGGACTCCTTTAGGAGGTCTAGGATACCCCGGGGTTGGCAGCCATACAGCAGTTCAAATGGAGAGAATCCCGTGGAGGCCTGGGGAACTTCCCGTACTGCAAACAGCAGAAAAGGGAGAAGTTCATTCCAGGCTCTCTTCTCTGAATCTACAAATTTTCTCAGCATCCCTTTCAGAGTTAGGTTAAATCTTTCCACCAATCCGTCAGTCTGTGGATGGTACACCGATGTCCGAACAGACTTGACCTCTAATATTTTCAGACATCCTGCATCAGTTTAGCCATAAAATTTGTACCTTGGTCGATCAACTAACCTGGGGAAGTCCAACCCGTGAGAACAGCTCCAACAACTTGTTGGCTACTTGCTTTGCCGTTGCTGTCCTCAGGGGGAACGCCTCAGGATATCTTGTGGCATAGTCGACTATTATGAGAATAAACCTGTGCCCTTTCGCAGAAGGTTCTAGCGGTCCTAGCAAGTCTACTCCAATCCTCTCAAAGGGAACTGACACCAAGGGTAGAGGAACCAAGGGGGCTGTTTTTTTCCACTTCGGACTAGTCAGCTGGCATTCAGAACACGTCGCACACAACTTAGCAATATCACTATGCATCCCTGGCCAATTGAAGCGGAACAAAATACGGTTCAAGGTTTTATCTCTACCAAGGTGGCACCCCAAGGGACAATATGGGCTAGGGTGAAGACAGTTTTAACAAACGCCCTGGGAACCAATATTTGTCTGGTGACCTCCCCTTTTTGCGTCTACTTGTTCACCCTATACAGGATATCATTCGACAATTCAAAATGAGGGAACACCATTACCCCTTGTGCATTCAATATCTGGTCATCAATTTTTACCACTTTGTCATATTGTCTGGCCAGGACTGGGTCTTCCCTCTGCCTCTGGCGAAAATCAGGGAGACATAGCTCTGGTAAATCCCCAGGGCCTATCTCTCCCTCCTTCTGGCCATCCCCAGTCATTACTTGTGACTTACAGTGGCTGCCGCCTTTAGCCTCGTGCAGCCATAGCGGCGCAACTCTGATAACCACGGACAGATGCATTTTGTTTTTTTTTGTCCGGAGTGTATTGCGGTATTTTAGCGCTCGTAATATTAGCATTTTATTATCGCTGTCTGCAATACTGCAATACCGTCTAAAAACTCAGAGGGGCGTTCGCGAGCTGTCTTCGAAGTCTAATACTTTAGGAGTTCAACCTACGTCAGTACACAGTCTGCGTGTGCGTGCGCAGTAATTGTAAATTTGCATATTTATACATGCATTTGCAGTGCTGTATGTCTCATTTGAAAATTGTTGAAAAGCATAGGCGTGTACAGTACTGTAACAGTATCACATTTCGGCATATACAGCGCTCTCCCCTTGCTCGCCCCCGCACACACACAGGATAATTTACTGCACTGCAGGGTATCAGAAAAAGGGGAAGGGGAAACACAAAATGGATGTGCCCCCAAAAGAATTCACTTAAATGCACACCGCCCAAGTGTAAAAATTAACTTTTAATAAATCCTTAAAACATATATTACCAAAGTAACGTGTGATGTGGATTAAAAATGTATTAAATCGTAGCTATCAAGCAACCGTGTCATTGATTATTCATACTATCCCGGTATCATTGATACAATGGGATGTTAAAGACAGGGAATGCTATAAGTAGGGTATAAAACCCCTCTGGGGTAACGGTAAGACCAAATGTGGAGTGATATATAATTATATGCAGGCAAGTGGCCACAGGATTAAATATCCTAATGCTGCTAAATATAGCCCCCTGCACATTTACATGGAGATTGGTCTAGATAATGACGCTGGCATGTGATTGTCTAATAACTGTATTGTAGAACTTCCAAATACCGCAGTACTTGCTTAAATGCACAGCAATATAATATGGAGACACCTCACATTGGGTGCAGGTATAGCAGGCACACTGACCATGGATTGATAATAAATGGTTAGCTCATATGGTCTACTCAGTTACACCCAGGATACTGCAAACACTACATTAAAAACAGCTCCAAGTAGGAGACTGACAACATTGCGCGTCCAACGCGCGTTTCCCTCCAGCAAAGGAGCTTCTTCAGGGACAAGTATTACTGGGGGAATGAGGTCTAAACCCTTTTATACCCTTACAGCACCCTAATTGCACAATCAATGAATAACAGCTGTTGCACATGCGCACTGAGGTCCGTTCCAAACTGGCTCAATAAACTACTCAAAAGTTAATAAAAAGAGTTTTATTCATGAACCGCAGTGTTGTGCCTTCATTTTACCATATTCGCGTTGTTTTCTGTTCATTTATTAAGCTTATAAAGCCTTTAAACATTTGCGCCGAATAAAGTGTCTAATGCGCATGCGCGGGGGCTTTAAACCCATTCTGGGAGTCTATGCATGCATACTGCGCATGCGCGGGACCTTAGAAACATTTTAGATCGACTACGTCCACTGCGCATGCGTGGGGACTTAGGAAAAATTCCAGTCATTTCCCATGCTTATAGCGCATGTGCGAAGACTTGGAAAAAGTTTTAAGTGTTATAAATATAAACTGCGCATGCGCGAGGTCTTCGGAATAATTCCATTGGCCCCCCTTATTCATTGCGCATGCGCAAGAACTTAAAGTTAGATTATCCAGTCCCAAACACATTGCGCAGGCTCCGGGACTTTAAATTCTGCCCATTATTGCCGCGCATGCGTCGGGACTTATGAAAAATACACAATTCCAAGTCCGTTTATAACGCGCATGCGCGGCAACATAGAAATCGCCACACTTTAGATCTAATGGTACAGCGCATGCGTAGGGACTTTGAAATATTTCCATTGCGATCTATATGGATGGCGCATGCGTGGGCACTTAGGAAATTTTTGCGAATTTTACCTGATGATATTGTGCATGCCTGGGGACTCTAAATTCATAACAGAGACTCCCTAGGTTTTATGATTGTAAAGTGATATTAAGCATTGTCCATTCTATGACACAATGGACCTAGGGACAATGTAATAAACTGTGTGACCAGGTGCTGATTGCATAAAGATGGTATTATGTATAACAAATGTAACGGGTGATGAAAAAGGGGGGAGGGGAGAAGAGGGGGGGGGGGTAGGGGAAAGGGTATATAAGACCTGTAGTACACATTTATATTGTCCGGTGATTATACCAATAAAGTTGATTCTATACAATCCACCATAAATGTAGTTTATTGAGCAATGTGTCGGCTTAGAATGCAGTGATTGATGATTAGATTTAACAATATATGAAGCGTAAATGTATGTATGTACAGAATTAATTGTATATAATTATCATATATGGCACATATACGCACATTACACGAACACTATGCCCACTGTTGGGCGTAGGACTTTAATAATATTGTCACTAGTCTAAATAATAATAGTAGTTTTTAAATATAATAATATATTAAATCAATACCGATAGCTGGAAATTGTCATAGCAGACAATGGAAAAGACATAGCTGGTTGTCAGAGAAACCAGTGACCTATATATTCACGATGTGTAGTGAATGGATACTTGTGTCCATACAAATGATCCCCGAATCAAATAAAGGGCGTAAAAGTGAACCCCTCATTAAGGCCATTTGGACTCCTGGTTTTTAACTTATAAATCCATTCTGCTTCGATACGAAGCAAGGATTGGTCAGTATTACCGCCTCTCATGGGACATTTCAATTGGTAAATGCCCATGAATTTAATTACACTCGTATCGCTATTATGACATTGTGAGACGTGTCTAGCAACCGATGTCTCTGCAGAGTGTTTGATGGAATTAATGTGTTCAAGAACACGTCTGCGTAATTGTCTAGTTGTTTTTCCAACGTACTGCTGCGGCACAGTTTATTCGAGCATTTGCCCGTTCTGTGCCGCAGCAGTAGCCTGGCGCGCGCCCGAGAGTGACGGGCACGCGCCAAAGCAGCGGAAGAGCGCCCTCCGATTGGGGCGCTCTCCCTACCGCTGCCGGGTCCGCCGGGTCCCCCGGAACCCCCTGCCGCTGTCCCGCGATCGCGGGACACCAGGGCTCCCTCGGGGAGCCCCTGGACGCGCGTGCAGGGGGCGCACGCTCCCGAAGACGCGTGACCGCGCGTCTATGACGCGCGGCACGCCGAGGGGCGGCCACTAGCAAGCCGGGAAATCTCCCGGCTTGCGGATCTGGCCGCAGTGTAATAAACTGTGTCGCCAGTGTATCTCTTACCACATTGACATGTGATGAGGTAGATAACGTTGGTAGAACGACAATTGATAAAACTGTCCACGCAAAATTGTGAAGTATTGTCGTGATTAGCGAATGTTTTGCCAACGTTAATATGTTGGCACGCTTTACACCCCTGGCAGCGGTACATGCCTTTAACGGGATTCAACCAAGTTGTACTTCTAGCCCGCTGGAAATGGCTATTTACTAGAGAGTCCCGTAGATTCTTAGACCGTCTGCTGGTAATGATGGGTCTAGGTCCTATAACTTTCACCAGATCATCATCAGCCTGGAGAAGATGCCAATGTTTAGCAAAGATCTTTTTTATAGCCCACCATCTTTTGTTAAAGGTGCCAATTACTCTGATTGTTGTATCTTTTGTTTTCGTCTTATTATTAGACAAAAGTGAGACCCTGTCGCTATGTAGTGCCCGATGATAAGCTTTATTCAGTATTTTGATGTTGTACCCACGATTGAGGAACCTAGATCGAAGTTCTTTCGATTGAATAATGAATTCTTCGATCGTGGAGCAATTTCTCCGGAGACGGAGGTATTGCCCTATTGGGATACCTGCTATGAGGCTATTGGGATGCTGGCTCTGTGCCAATAGCAGACTGTTGGTTGCTGTGCTTTTCCTGAACACCTTGGTTTGGATGTTACGTTCACAATCAATGTAGATATCAAGATCTAGAAATGTTATTGATGTGGTACTCAGCACAGTTGTGAGCCTCAAATTAAGCGTGTTTGTATTCAGCTTATCCACAAACTCGTGTAGAAGATGACTAGATCCTTCCCATAAAAGCAGGATATCATCTATGTATCTGATCCACATAGAAATGTGGTCAGTATACATAGATAGTTCCTCATTGAAAACGTGGGTGCGCTCCCACCAGCCCAGGTACAGATTGGCATATGTGGGTGCACAGGCCGTACCCATGGCCGTACCTTGGGTCTGGTGGTAGTAGAGCCCATCAAAAACAAAGTAATTATGTGTTAGAACATAATTCAATAAGCCCAACACAAATGAGTTATGTCTATTAAATCTGCAGTCCCTAGTTGTTAGAAAGTATTTGACAGCAGCGAGGCCATTCTTGTGGATGATGGAAGTATACTGCACCGACACACTTTATTCGAGCAAATACCCAGTATGTACCTGGCAGATACCTGGAATGGCCGCTCCTCACCTCTGACAAGCCCCGTTGCGTTTGCCTTCCCAGCCTGGGTTCATGCCTGGCTGACGAGCGGCTGATCTGTTAAATGATAATGATTAGGATTTAATAGGCTGCAATGCTTCGCGTGTCTACCAGATGGCATAAATTCATGAATTGTAATGCAGTATATATATATACTGTGCAGTATTGCAGCCAGCGGGAATAAAATGCTTCAATCCCTGCCTGGAAAATAACTCAATGCACTCGGGCAGAAAACAGTCACAAACCTCAATACACCCGGGTATACCCGAATTCGTGGGACTAGCCGAGCTCGAATAAAGTGTGTCGCCAGTGTATAATGATTCAACATCTAGACTTACAAGAATGGTCTGAGATGTCACATGGATGCCATCAAGTCTCTTCAGTGTGTCTTTCGTATCTACAGTGCAGTACACCTCTCCCACACCAATCCTTTGAATGTGTGTCTTTCTGGTTTCAATCACATTCCTGCTTGCTTGCGAAGTTCAAGAGTGATTTTTTATTTTTATTTTCTCCACAAGCCTGCCTAAACCATCTTGATATTACGATATTCAATCTGTGCGGTAGCTTTTGACTGCGACACTGGGCGTTTGACTGCACATGGTTGATTTGTGTGCTTTTTATGTACTGTATTTGGGGGTGTAGGGATCAAATTATTATGATGACCTGCCTTTTGAAAATATGCCATTTCTTTGAAACTGCAGTAGAACTAATCCTTCATGCAGCTGTACCCTGTACCCCACTCCCCCACGCACACACACAAGGCTCGCTCAAGGATTTGAAACTCTTATCGACAGACACCTCTCCAGAGCCATTCCGTTTCTAAAGCTTGCCATTGTGTTTTTAATCCGTCCCTAGCCGAGCATCACCTCTCTGCACCTGCGTGCCTAATTTTCCTATTGTTGTCTTAGAGTCACCTCTCTGTAATCCTCTATGGGAAGGGAGCTAGCTGATGATTACTGCGCATGACTCACCCATCCACCCCCCCCAACCCTTTGAGGCTTTGTATACGGTAACGCTTTTGAAAATCCCTTCTCGAATTTGATATGTAAATCTGATTTGCACAGCACTGTGAAATTGAGAGTTAAAAAAACCATTATCTGATTCATGTTGTTGATGCAGTAAATTACCACTTTTTATCATTCTTTCTTTTTCTTTGGTGTAGGTGTGGGGGGGCGGTTGTCAATGATTATGATTATCATGAATGTAAAGAAATATTTCTTTTATTTTATCAGGAACAAAAAAAACAAATATAAAAATAATCATGAATAATACAAAATGCAGTCTTTATTCAGTTCTTCTGTCAGATGGAAATTGAGGGTCGGTGGATAATCATGAATAATGCACATTGATAATAATATTAATTAATAATATATAATATATAATAATGTATATATATATAGTAATATAATTTTTTCCGTCTTTATCTTCTTCCTCATTCTGTGTACAGTACAGTAGTTCATTGAGAGAGGAGAGGTTTTGTGTACATCATGACTGCAGTTTAGATACTGTACACTTAACTGTACAAACAGTTCACAAACTTTACACGATACCCCCCTATCCCCCAGTCCATCCTTTTTTTCTGAAAGACAAGAAAAAAAAATTAGTGCAGTTATGTGCATACTGTATTATGGCATTGTGTGCTGTGTAGTACAGTCAAACTAGTCTATACTGGAACTACTGTATACTCTGACTACTGTTAAATACTTTGTAACCAGATGGCTGGTGCTGCTCTCTCTGGAAAGAAAAAAATTGAGCAGTTAGGTGCATACTGTATTATGGCATTGTGTACTGTATAGCTACTCCATATTGGACTACAGTATGCAGTTAGTACTGTCAAACTAGTCTATACTGGAACTACTGTATACTCTGACTACTAGGAAAGAGAACATCTGTGCCATACTTACCTGTATCATACTGTACTTACAATACTACAGTACAGTACTATACCATACTACCTTCCTGATGCTTGCCCATTACACGCAATCACAATGGGCAACACAGTTGCAATATGGTCAATATATTTATTGCATCGTTCCACGGTGAGTACATCATTCCAACAACTCAGTATGCCTTGCGCCAACTCATCCTTTTTGGAGGGTTTCACGACTTTTCAGATATGGTCCTTCAGCTGATGCCAGACCATTTCGATAGGATTGGAGTCTGGCGATCTGTCATTGGAGGGGGAAAAAAAGGACAATTAGTTTAAGAGATACAGTACACAGTAAAAACAGTGGGAAAAAATGAGACACGGTTACCGCACTTACTCCGCTGGCGTTTTCACCCAGTTGATACCGCGCTCAAGGATATGCGCTGTTAACGCGGTGTGCTTCGGATCGTTGTCCTGGTAGAAACGGTGACCATCCGGGAACTCACGTGTGATGTATTCCACAATCTCAGGCACAATTTTGTCATGGAAGAAAGCTTTATTCATGATTCCTATAACAAGAAAAGAAAAGTGCTCAAAAAACTGCACACTAGTACAGTACAGTGCGTAAGGCAAAAGCGTGTGACATACATTTTACTGTACCTTCAAAGATGACGATGCATCCTGGTCCACGCCTAGATATGGCACCCCACACATGCATCTTCACTGGGTGTTTTGGACGCGGCTTCATAGATATGCGACTTTTTTGTGGAATGCAAGGTGGCAAATCTCTCCAGCGAAACAGTAGACTCGTCAGTGAAGATGCAATCCTGGAAAGTTTCTCCACTGTCGATCCATGCCTGGGCCTGGACCACTCTCTTGATTGTGTTAACGTGCCTTATCATAGGGTACGCTCTGTAATGACAAGGAATAAATAATTTTAGAGATACAGTACAGTTTCTTAAACAACACTTTTACCTCCTGTACTGTCCAGTACTAACCTCACACGTCCATATTTCCATCCAATTCTGCGTCTTATCTTCTTTATGCTGGTCTCGGATACATGATATTGTGATTTTGCTGCAGAGTGTATTTGACCCTTAATGCACTCTTATCATCATTCTCTTCACTTATTTTGTTGACCAGAACAGTTGTCTCCCTACAATGTACACAAAAACAACAACAATCCGGTAAGTTACAATGCAGTAGGCCACAAGCACAGCACATCATTTGCAGTAAAAATAGTATACAATGAGATAGATCTACACAATATATAGTTCTATTAATATGCAGCAATATACACAATAGATATACTGTAGTTATATAAATATACCGAAATAACTATAAATGAGATAGATCTACACAATACTGCACCGACACACTTTATTCGAGCAAATACCCAGTATGTACCTGGCAGATACCTGGAATGCGCCGCTCCTCACCTCTGACAAGCCCCGTTGCGTTTGCCTTCCCAGCCTGGGTTCATGCCTGGTTGACGGGCGGCTGATCTGTTAAATGATAATGATTAGGATTTAATAGGCTGCAATGCTTCGTGTGTCTACCAGATGGCATAAATTCATGAATTGTAATGCAGTATAAATATATATACTGTGCAGTATTGCAGCCAGCGGGAATAAAATGCTTCAATCCCTGCCTGGAAAATACCTCAATGCACTCGGGCAGAAAACAGTCACAAACCTCAATACACCCGGGTATACCCGAATTCGTGGGACTAGCCGAGCTCGAATAAAGTGTGTCGCCAGTGTATATAGTTCTATTAATATGCAGCAATATAAACAATATATATACTGTAGTTATATAAATATACCGAAATAACTATAAAATTAGATAGATCTGCACAATATATAGTTCTATTAATATGCAAAAATATACACAATAGATATACTGTTGTTATATAAATATACCGAAATAACTATAAAATTAGATAGATCTACACAATATATAGTTCTATTAATATGCAGCAATATAAACAATAATAGATATACTGTATTATATAGTTATATAAATATACTTACGCATTAGTTACCGTTGGTGTCCTCGTGCGCTGTCTGGTTTTGCCGTGTGCATGATAGCTCACGGTGGTTGATGGCACAACGAGGCCAGAAGCAGCTAACTAGCGTTGGATATCTGCAATTCGTTGTGCGCTCGAGTTCATCTCCTTAATTCTCATGCTGAGATCCTTTGAAATCTTTTTAACAGGCATTGCTGCGAGTAGAAAGAAATACAAACACAAGAATGTATATTCGATGTTTAGTCGATGTGTATTCAATGTGCAGTGAATCCACAAAATGGATGGTGTATTTATACGTTAATGACTCACATTAGAGTACGCCCACTTTCAACACCTGTACCTCGTTGCATGCATAAAAGGTTACACACTTTGCATAGCCCACCACTCGATGATCTTTATCTGAACTTGCCCTTGTCCAGATACTGCATTGTGCCATCTGCTTCCATGGATCAACCCCGATTCTACGGACGCAAGAAGCCACTCGCCTCTGCCGTGCCTATCACACAGAAAAAGCGAAAGGCGGCAGCCGTTTCCAAGCCAAGGCCAAAGCGACAGGCTAAGGCTAATAAAGAAAACCTTCTGCTGACCCCAAAGGCTAAGGGTTTTAATACACGTACGCCTTATTATGTCAAGAAGAAATACGGTGATGTACACTCAACGCAAAACAAATGGCAGCCAACCCATCGAACCCACAGGCCACTTCCTCGTTTATGCTTCAACGACTCTGCCACCACTCTCGCGGAAATCTACAGCCCATCTTCTCCACTACTCGTCCACGATGCTGCCGCTGCTCTCCCGGAAACCCACAGGCCATCTTCGCCACTGCTCTTTGACGCCGCTGCCGCTGGTGCCCCTGAAATCCACGGGTCACTTTCTCCTTTACGCTTAGACGATTCTGCCGCTTCTCTCCCGGAAATCCACAGGTCACCTCCTCCATCCTTCTTCGATGACGCTGCCGCTTCTCTCCATGGAACCCCCATCTCATCCTCCGTAGCACCCATCCACCCAGATGTCCACAGCACGCCATGCACAAGAACCAGCTCATTAGATCGCATGCTGAAAGGGTTAAGTGTGGATATCCCCGTGGAACTCTACTGTGCTGGTAAAGATAGATCTGCTTCTGGAGACCATGCTAAATATGGATCAACGGATGCAGAAGATGGATCAACGGATGGAGAAGATGGATCGACGGATGGAGTAGATAGAGACTGACATGGCGGGGATACATAATTTGCTCGGTGTTCATGCCCCTGTATCCCCGACGCCAGAGCAGGAGGGTGGCATGGATGTGATGAATGGGAACTTCGACCGCCTTCCAACACCAAGCGCACCCCCTCCACCAGAAGAATTTGTGTACATGTATGCCGTTGAGGAGGAGGATAACATGACAACCCCGTCAAGACCACGCCAGGAGACAACACGGCGACGAAGACAGGAGGAAAGCTTCCTCCCAGACAACCTACCCTCGCCCGCTGCCACAAGCACACCCGCTCACAGAAGAACACCTGCTCCCAGAACCCAACCTACATACACTTGCATCGATACGGTGCCCGACATCATCCTGCGCGAGCTGCAACCGGCACTCAGGGAGAAGTATAGGGTGATGAGTGCTGGTTTACCCCAGAAGTATGCCATGTTAATTTTTAAGCACCACGTGTCCTACTTTGTGTACTGCGGGTGGGTCTACAAAGTGAACTACGAAGGAAATCGCGAAAAAAGGGCGCTTCCTGAAAATTTAAGAAGGACTATTGTGGAGGAATTGTGGTGCTATTTTTCAATAACAGATCCTTTAATGAAAATCGGTCAAGACTCCATTAATGGCATTTTGCGCCATACAAGGCCTCGGCCATGGAAGGACAATCTGGTGGGAATCGCATTTACGTGACTGTTCAACTGTTGTTTATTTTTTGTAAATGTTTTTGTAAATGTTTTGACTTTCTGTACTTTAATAAAGGAGATGTTGCGTGTTTTAACTTGTATTAATAAAGAAATGTTTTTACTTACTGTACACAGGACCTGCACAATTCCAGTCCCCGAGGGCCGTAAAGAGGCCCGGTTTTCAAGGTTATCCTGAAAACTGGGCCTGTTTGTGGCCATCAAGGACTGGAGTTTTGCAGGCCTGACTGACTGTTCTGTACACCATCCTACTGTAAATGTTTTGACTTTCTGTACTTTAATAAAGGAGATGTTGCGTTTTTTAAATTTTATAAATAAAGAATTTTTTTTTAAAAACCATACTGTTGTACTGACTGTAAACCATACTAACATAATACATGTAGAATAAATGCATACTTTTAATTTTTTCGGGTTTATTATACAGTATATATAAAAGTATATATAAAAAAAGTATTGTATACGGTCTGAAAACATTAGCATACTGTTTCACGTATTCTATCCTAATCAATAACAACGGCCACTAAACTGTAGACTCCGGTACTTGTTTTTTTTTACTCAGATTCAGCAATGTGCAGGCATTGTAACACAAAGCGATATTATCCATTGAAATCCCTCCATTTGCCGTTTTCCGCATGAGATGACAAAGTTTTCTTTTCTGAGGAACAAAAAAAAAGTAAAAGTTTTACTGTAATGGTCAGTCAGTCCCCTAAAGAAGTTCCCACAGTCAGTCCCACCAATAATTTTCTCGGGGGGCGTCTCCTGTTCACATGCTCATGCGCCTACCGTCGATGTGATGACACGCATATGCGTTTCAAGAAGGTTCCAATGCGCATGCGCCTAGCTTTTCACCAATTGTGCTGTATCTACTGAAGAAGCCGCTCAGCCAATGATATTGCTTACAGGATAATCGCTTGACTTTTGAATCGCACTGATATTGATATTTTCAAAATAAAAAAAACAGAATAAAATACGGCAACATTACTCACCATAGACTTTCCTAATCAGCTGGCGCCGAGCCACTGCCAGTACCGTATTCTTGATCATACACGTCGTTGACAGGTGACAGCGGGACTACTACACCTGTAGTCAGCTGATGAGGCTGGAAATCGCTTAGGTACATGTAAGCTTGTTCGAAACTGTACGCGAAATCCGGCTCGGGCTGCAGGTATCCGGGCGGGGACAGACAGCAAGGGTTGCCGGTCACCAGGTTTTCCCTGACGGTCGGACCGTTATTGGAAGCTGTCGCTGCCGCTGTCGCATTGCTTGCCAGCGACTGACGTTTCTTAGTTGGTTTTAACACGACCTTTCGCCTTTTGCCATTTCCATGATCATAGATACGGGAAAAACCCGGTGATACACACCAATACCCTCCAATAAAATCGGGATCTATACGAAAAAAACATGGATCGCTATATAACTTTTTCCTTATTGCACGCTTCCACACATGAGCATCTGGCGAAAATTTGTAAAAGTCATAGTTTTTGATAAAATACTGATAAATTTGAACAACTGTTGCCATCTTATCATCTGTTGCATTGATCGCGGCCCATATTAAATAAGCGTACATTCTGTCGGGTTTTTGGAACATGGACTGCAGTTGTGCACTCATCTCGGAACTCTCAGGACAATAGAACACAAGACACTGCGCATTTAGTTTTAATATGAAAAGCCTAAATTGATACATTATTGTAACTTCTTCCTTCAGTCCCAAGGCCAATTTACAATGGACCACTGTGGTATTTTTTTTTAAACACCTGCAAGTCGACACATTACAGAAGCGCATGCGCATTACAATTCATGAATATCTGCCATCTGGCGGATACGCGAAGAATTGCAACCAATTAAATCCGAACCATTATCAATAAACACATCAACCGCGCATCAACCGCGGGTGTGAATGCAACATGAATGCGGTATAAAGCGGTCAGAATGCGGCATTAACGTGGTAAAGTGCGGTGAAGTGCGTGACATTCGGAAAAAAATCCCGGAAAAATTCGGAGATGTTGGAGAATAAAAGGGGCCGCGGCTATATGCCTATTTGTATGGCCATCTTGGGACCCAGATTTCTGTAACCAGTCCTGTTTATCATAGCGTCTTTGCCTCCGAGTCTTTGGAACCCGGTGTCTACTGGGGAACAGGTCTGCCGAGAAGGGGAACAGTTTACCAGGTTTCTCCTGAGCCAGAGAATAAGGCTCCTCCGGAGAGACTGGAGCCATTAGGGTTGAAAGGAACAGCCAGTCACGGCCGTACAAAATGGGGGCAGGGAGCCAAGGAGCGACTCTTACTTCGATCTTGGCCTCCTGACCTTTTACCTGTAGCAGGGTTTTGGCCGTCGGATACCATTTTACATCGCCGTGTATACTCTCTATACTCCATGGGAAGTCAAAGGAAAGCACGTCAGGCGGTAACAGTTTCTGGAAGACCAGCGTTTTTCCAGAGCCTGAATCTACAAGGGCCTTGACGGTTTTACCCCCAATCTGGGCTGGAAGTAGCCAGGGCTTGCAACTTTCTCTGGGGAAGGCCGAGGCGACTGTCCTGCTGAAGGAACAATCCATCTGTGGACAGTCCACCTGACGGTGACCCTGTTCTCTGCAGGCCGAACAGGGAGAGGGTTCCCTCGCCGGACGGTGCCGCGGATACCGCTCAGCTGGACCGGATACTGGAGACCAGGCATCAAATGGGTCCTGTGTGTGACGTTCTCTGAAGATCCTATCATTTGGCAACAAGCCGCCATCAGGAAGTAGATGAGGGTCTCGGCGGTGACCGGCGTTTGGACCTCTCCCTTGCTGGAAGGACTGTTCCTTTCGTGGCACTTGGCGGTTGCGTATGAAGGGGCCGTAGTTTCCCCGTTGGTCCGATCTCCCTCTTTGGCCATCCGCAAGTGCCAGTAAAGTCGGATCCATCGGGTCCAAGACACTCACCTGATCCTCTGCCCCAAGGAAGTTTTCAACGAGTCGGACAGCCAAAGCTAGGGTATCAGCAGCATGGCGTTTTACCCAAGAGCGTGCGGAAGGGGTTATTACTTGTAGGAATTGTTCCAACACCACTTGTTCAAGAACAGTTTCCTTAGTGTGTTGCTCAGGTTTTATCCAGCGAGTACACACGTCCAATAACCGCTGCGCTAGGACCCAGGGTCTCATCTTAGAGGTGTACTTCAGGTTCCGGAACTGCTGCCGGTAGGTCTCTGGGGTCAAACCAAAGCGATCCAGTATGGCGGCTTTCATTTGTTTGTAATCCATTGAATGGTCCACTGGGAGGCCCTGATATGTGGTCTGGGCTTCTCCTATGAGGAGTGGGGCCAACGCAATTGCTCAGGGATCTGCAGACCAGCCCTGGGCTTCGGCAACCCTTTCAAACGTCAGTAGAAAAGCCTCTGGATCCTCGTTCTGAGCCATTTTCCTCAGGAGGACCGGGGGTTTGTTCGCAAGTTCTGGAGTGGCAGACCCCTGGAATTGGGTAAGCTGCCTGGCCCTCCGCTCATCCTGTGCTGCCTGCTGCTGGGTTAGGAGCTGGGTTTGCTGCTGCAATAGTCTTTCATCTCTCTCTGCCTGTAGTTGGGCCTGCTCCTGCGTTAACTGTCCCTGCTGTTTGGTCTGCTCGCACAGAAACACTTTTAAACATTTTTCCTTTTTTTTTTCATTTTTTTTTTGTGTGTGTGGCCCTTCAACTGCGGGGGCCTCTCAAAATCCTGGCACTTCTGACACCATATGTTGCAGGGTATATGCAACCACACGTGGGTTTCTTGCAAAGGCTTATTTATTGGGCCTTAAAAAAATACAGCACACAAAAACAAAACAGCTTCTTTTCAGCATAAAAAAACAGAAATTAAGTCCTGAGCACGGCTTGCCCTTTCCCAACAAGGGCTGTTTAGATTGCAGCGTAACAGTACACAAACAGTTGATCAAAATGTATTTTGAAGACAGACCTTTATAGCAGAAATCTTACTTCAGCGTTTCAGTACTCCCTCTTTACCAGCCAGCCTGCATGTTTGTACAGCTTGGGGGTTTTAAAGCTCCTTGATGAGGCAGCGGGGATCAGACTGATTAACCAGACCTTTCAGCTGAAAGTTAACCTTGTCACTGCTGCACTGCAGACCTACACATACTGTATGTCTGCCAGGCATAGGGCTGGTGACGTTTATTCACCCTGTCACAGCCATCCTCAAGGTCATTAATAAACTAGTTATAAAGCAAGAGTCCCAGTACCGATCCCTGAGATACTCCACTCACGACTTTAGCCCAACCTGAAAAAAAATCATTAATGACATCCCTCTGTTGTCTGTCCTTCAACCAGTTTTCAATCCAGGTGCATATATTATTACTGAGTCCAATTTTCTTTATTTTGTACACCAACCTCTTGTGTGGAACCGTATCAAAAGCCATTGCAAAATCTAAGTAGACCACATCAACTGCTTTACCCTGATCTAAATTCCTACTAACCTCCTCAAAGAAACAAATAAGGTTAGTTTGGCATGATCTATCCTTCATAAATTCAGACACACACACACAGCCACTGACACGCACACACTTAGCCACTGACACGCACACACTTAGCCACTGACACGCACACACACACTCAGCCACTGACACGCACACACACACTCAGCCACTGACACGCACACACACACTCAGCCACTGACACGCACACTCACACTCAGCCACTGACATGCACACACACTCAGCCACTGACACGCACACACACACACCCACTGACACGCACACACAGCCACTGACACACACACATAGCCACTGACACACACACTCACACACACACACAGCCATGACACACACAAGCTCTGTGAAGCAGCTAAGTGTGCTCTGCTCACTACATCCGCGCCTGGTATCCTCCAACTTGTCCCCTGCGGCCTAGAATTCTACAAAGTCCCACCCCCGGCATCCTTTGACCTCCAACCAATCCCCTGCGGCCCGGCATTTCTTCAAAGCCCTGCCCCCGGCATCCTCCTTCATCCAATCCCCTGTGGCCCAGCATTTTCTAGTCTAAAGCCCATCCCCAGGCATGCACTCAACCATTGAAAATACTCACCAGCTGCCGCATCCTCCTCACCGCCACCAAACGCAGCACCGCTGCATCTAAAAACCGGGACCAGGGACAAAAAAACGGGACATTTTCAAAATGGACCGGCAACCAGGATAGGACAGATAAAAACGGGACTGTTCCGGCAAAACCGGGACGTCTGGTCACCCTATATTGTGTCTATCCAAAAGGGTCCCCCAGAGATGATCTGTAGTTTTCTGAGGTCTGCGGATTCCCAGGTTCCTATACTATAAAAAGTATTATGGATGCAGTCACCAATAAAAAGCTGTGACATCATTTTTATATTGTCTGCCAGAGTGTGTCTGACCCCTGAGGCCTCTTTGTTTCCGTGTGGTAGTACTCCGAACACCACTACTGCAGTTTAATGAATAAACCCCCTAAGTATATTTACAAAATGCAACTGCTTTGCTGACACACATTTCCAATTTATAGTCGCACTATTAAATTTTGCTTCATACTGCAGCAGTAAAAAACATTCATATAATGCCACAGTGTACTCAGCGCTTTACCAAGACAACACAGTACAGGGAATTATAATACAATAAATACAGCAAAGTAAGACAATAGGAAAGGAAATCCCTGCCCCAGAGAGTTTACAATCTAAGACCTTGGGTGAAAGCACAGGGGACGGAGTTAAAGAACTCCTGATGCAAGCTTCGTTTTTCCTTAAGCAAATACTATCTAAATAGTATAGTATTTAAATAGAAATTCTATATCTCCAGGAGTCTCAACCACTACAGCAGTGTTTCTCATCTAGGATGCCACAGTACCCTGGTGTGCTACAATCCTCTGCCCATGGGGGAACTTTCTATTGGCTTTTTGTGCAGAGGAGAGAGGTGAGAGTTGTGTGTGTGTGTGTGTGTTGTGGCGGGGAGTGCTTTGTGTGTGGAGAGGGTTGGTGTGTGGTTTGAGTAAGAGAAGCAGAGTGAAAGGTGTGTATGATGGGTGGGGGTGAGTTTACTATGCATTAGAAGAAGTGTGAGAAGGTGGTAAATGTGGTATGTGTGGACTGAGGTGAGTGGTCTGTATGTGTGGGGATAGGGTGATGGTGAGTGGGTATAAGTGCATGGAGTTTAAGAGAAAATGGGGGGAATGTGTAGTGAGTGATTAAGAAAGGGGGTGAATGTGCTATGTAAGAAGGGGATTGAGGGGGGAACGTAGAGTGTGTTGAGGAAAATGGTATGAAGTGTGAGGAAAGGGGTGAATGTGGAGCATGTAAGACGGTGGTGAGCGGGGTGCATGTAAGCAAGAAGGGGTGAGTGAAGTCTGATGATCAGGGGTGCCCCGAGATTTTATAAAACACCAAGGTGCGCACCTGCTCAAAACATTTTGAGAACCACTGTGCTAAAGATTAGACTGAGTGCCTACCAGGGGCGTGGCACCCACATACAGGCAGTCCTCGGTTATCCGACACAATGCGTTACTCAAAATAGCGTTGTAAAGCGAAACACGTTTTCCCATAGGAACACTGTTTAAATGAAAGGTTCCGTTCCTGAAGGCATTTTTAACACAAAAATACACCAAATATTTTATGCAGGCAATAAGATATGCAGCACACACATAAATTATATAGTGTATATACTGTATTATATATAAAATATAACATAATAAATAATATATTATATAGTATAATATAATATTATATAGTATAATATTATATCTATACACGCTCTTACAACGCTTTGCAACGTTGTTTATGTGAATGTGTATCTATATACACACATACACAAAGTGTCATAAGAGCGTTGGATAAGCCATTTTGGCGTTGTAAAAATGAATATAAGTATGCATTGCATAGCGTTGTATAAGCCATTCGTTGTAAAGTGAAGCGTTGTAAAACGAGGACTGCCTGTATACAAATAACACTAGACTTCCAATCTCAAAAGTGTATAACTGTGAGGATCGGTCTTAGGTCCCACTTCCACGACAAGTCCCATGACGACATGGGTGACGCGCCTCAGACCAAGGAAGCTATGCACAGGCGTCGCACTGCCAGACATGGTGATACCTCAGGCCCCACCCCCGCATCACGTCCGTGATGACACGGGTGACGCGCCATGCACGGAGGAGACTGCGCGCCGACACCACGCTATGAGGATCACTCGAGGAGTTAATGCCAACACACAGCTCTGACCCAGGATCACCTGCACCTGCGGCACACTCCACCCTCTTACTACTGATTGGGCGGATGAACACTGAGTGGGCGATTGATGCTATCTGTGGCAGCTACTTACACCCTGCTCATTGGCTTCCTGCCCTTTCTATGCTCAGCCAGCCCTCTGGCAAATTGGGAATAAACCTTTGATGCTCAACATAGTGCTTACTCCAAGCATCCTGTTCCTTGTTCTGTTGCCTTGTGCATTCTGCTCCTGTCTTGTATTCTTAGGCTGCGCTTATAGTGCCGGCGACGCGACTTCGCAGCAAAACAAATGTATTGCCGACGGAGCGAATTTCTGAAGCCGGTCAAATTTGATTTTTCAGAGGCTGTTGCCACATGTGACAGCCTCTGAACCAATCAAAGACCTGGTCACTTGCGACGTCGCCGGAAAGCGAATTACAACTTTCGCTAGTGGTGACGGGTGACGTCATCCGTCACGTCGCACTATAAGCGCGGCCTTAGTGTTTTGACCTCGGCTTAGACCCCCGACTTCTCCAATCCTCGGCCTCAGCTTGCATCTGTACCTCTACCATCTCTACCCCTGGACTCCGGCTACCCTCTACGACCACCTGACTTCTCCAACCCTTGACCACGGCGAGTATAACGACTATTCTCACTTCTCCAGCCCTGATCCGGCTATACGACTACCACTCTGCACTCTGGACGCGGTCTCGCGGCTGGAGGTCGGTGTACCTTAACATCCCTACCTCGGCCTCACTGTCCCGTCCTGTTTGTGGTGAGCACCCGTTGCAGACAGAAACACTGACCTTGCAAAAAGAGAAATGTTTTGGATACACAAACTTAATACCATGATTCCCAATGGCCTTAACGTCAATTTTGAATTGGTACCCTTTTTAATGTAATTTTTTTTAGTGATGTCTTTTAATATATTTTTAAATATTTTAAACATTTTCAATATATATTCTACATTTTTAATATTTTTTATATTCAATATTTTTCAGTCTCTGGTCCATCTTCTATATTTAAATCAATCTTGCTCTAACTATATTTATTTTTGTAGCTGTGTTTCCCCCACCCTCTGGGAGATTTACCCTGCTACCAGGTGTGTAGTGCTGATACCTGCTGGTTTACAGGATACTGAGGAGTCCGCCGGTGGTAGTGGGAACATCAGGACAGAATTCTGGGGTAGATGGTGGTTCTTTCTCACGTTGGTGTCAGCGCCTCCATCTCTTGCATGGTCCAGGGATGTGGAGGCAATCCCTGCAGGAGAACTCACCGGATACTCCCCCTGATAGATTGCACGCATGAGGCAGGAATATATGTTATAACAGCAACTTCTTTATTCTCTCTCTATAAACAGCATACATACTGTAGCATACTCTGCATACAACATGACTGACATCCAGCTTCCGGATGGTCCCTTAACTCACACCCCTGGCCATGGGCACCAAGGGTGGTGCGAGCTCTTCCCTGACTTCCTATTGAGCCAGAAGTATCAGTCCCACTTCCCTAGGGGAGCGGGTAGGAGGTGGCCAGAGCCCTATGCACACTCTTCTAAGATATGTCTCTCTCAATGGCCATGAATTTTACCTGTCAAGTGGCTCAGAAACGGCAGTTGCATCTGTATGGGCAAATATGTATGTATCATATCAGTATGTCTGTTTGTAGAGTGGTTGTAGAGCATCCAGTTCTGGCATTAGGGGGTCAGCAGCTATAAATGGCAGAGGGCATACATGATTGTAGGTTGCAGAGATGTAACTTTAACAAACATTTACCAAATAATAATCAGTATTGTTTTGAAGAATTGGTTTGTTATACAGTACAGTCAGATCCAAATGGTGGTGGTGGAGGCTTTGCACAATATCTTGGTGTAACACCTTCCCCCCCCCCCCCACCCCTAAGGGAGATTGGTAGTTACAAGGTATGCTGTGGTGCTGATTAGCTCTTCTGTTGTTCTTGCAGGAGGTCTGAGTCTATGCCGATGTAATGGGGAGTAGCAACAGGGCAGGTTTTCATGCAGTCATCTCTTGGTACAACACCTCCATACTGTGAGGCTCCTGCCAGGGACAGGAGCGCACCCCACTGGCACCTTCTCTGATAGTATCCCTGTCTACACCAGCAACTGCACAACTTGTCTTTATTCTGAACCAGCACAGACTTGCCACATACAGGTCCCTCTTTCCTCCTTCCCTGGATTAGACCCATGGGGCTTGAGACCCCAAGAGCCCATTCTTAGCCCCCTTCCCCCCTGGTGGGGCAAGGTGGAAGCACTCCCAGTCCACAGAGGAAGGGAAGACAAACACAGAATTTAGGGGAGTGCCAGTGTAAGAGATGTGTGCAGAGGTATGAAAAGGAGACCGTTTTTTAAGGTGAAATTAAAATAAGGCTTTATTGCCTGTTCCTTTAAACCATACAGCAACACAAATATACATGTAGCCTGGTCCCCTTTGGCTCCCCGGTTCACCATTGAGAAGGCAGAGAGGCAGGAAGGCCCTCTAGAGGTCACGCAGGCGTAGTTAAGCATAGCGGCGGCCATTACAGCTTTGCACAGGCGCAGTAAAGATAGCGCACGCGGTCCCAATGCTAAAGAGGTTCTGAGTGGACTACAATTCCCAGCAACCTCTGGGGACTGCCCTTTCACCCACATCACGTGCAGCCAGCCAGCAAATAGAGTTTGCAGCTTCTCCTATTGGAGAAGGATACAATGTTGCAGAGACCACGCTTGTCAGTTGGAGCTGGGAGAAGGAAGGGGCTTCTTAAACTAGGCCAGGTTACCCCCAGGCCCCAGATAGGCCCCACTCCCCACTAGGTTAGTGGGTAAGTTCATAGGGAAGGCCCGTTAAGTAGGGACCCTGCCCTTAGGTGAGTGTAAGTCTAGTCAGTGACACAGCTGCAGTGCTGTGTGTGCTCTGATAAGAAGAGATCGTGTGGCTTTGAGTGCAGCCACAGCAGTTAGCTTTGACTGTGTCAGTGAAAGGCCCCTCATAGGAAGAAGGGGGGTTGCTTTCTAAGTTATACAGTGTGTGTATTATCACCAGTGCCAGTTGCATGTGGTGAGCTGCCAGAGTCTGGGATCAGACAGAATCTACAGTAGGAGATCTTCTGCATGCAGGGACTAGGGTAGGGGTATAACCCCAGGGCCCAGTTAGTCCCCTGAGACACTAAAGGATACTGTATGTGATAGGGACTGCCTTAAGACAGGGACTCCTTCACCATACTCAGAGAGGAAGAGACATGCTGCAGGACAGTGGCTGAATGCCCGTGCAACCTGAGTGCAGAAAGAGTATCTGACTCGATAGCAGAGACTGTGGTAAAGGATCATTCCGGCTAGGGATCCCTCCCCTGTGGAGTCAGCGTGTGTATCCATTCCTGCAGAGAGCAGCGCAGTGCGGTGTGGGATCACTGTGCAGTGTTGCTGAGTTCCAAGGATTTTCCTGATCAGGACTGTTCAGGGAGGTAGTATATATTAAGTGCACCACCGAGCCCCAACACAGGGAAGTGCTATCCCTCACACTCACACTCACCTTATTGTTGTGGACACTCAAGGGATAAAGTGCCCAAGCACATCATTATCAAAGAGACTTAGGGTGATGTGATGATGGACATGTGGGTGAGGGGATGGTATGCATTCAGGGTGATGCAATGTTATTCATATGATGTATTGATGTTATGCAAAGAGAGTTTCATTTGAAGTTATCGTTCATGCTCAGTAAATACTGTTTATTCCCATTGTGTGTATTTACTGTATGGTTGTTCTGGTGATGGCACACTCCCACCATGTTGGGATCCCTCATCAGTGGAGGCGCTGCACCGAGTATAAGTATATACCCCAGGTTCCCAGTGGCGGAAGCTCAGCCCTCCTGGTTGCCAACAGGTACAGCACCACACTGATAAGTAGTCAGATACACCTACCCACCTCAATCTCACTTAGGGTGGAGGAAAGAGGGCTACATACACAAAACAATAAACACCTATCCCTGTGTAAGGGCTAACTTACTTCTCCAGTCCCTCTCTGCAAGGCTGGGTGGGGGGAAAGCCTCTTACCCACTTTTCACCCCAAAGTCTCAGCGGTACCTTTACACAAATGGCACTTCAGGTCAGTGGTGTCCGGGTAGGTGTCTGCTTAAGGGTCCAGGTGTAGGAGTCTGGTCGCCTTGTGTCTTTCTTCCAGGACACAGCCCTCTTTTTCCTTCTGTCAGCTCCCCCTGTGAGCTAAGGACTCTATCTCTTGTTGCCTGCTGCACTTAACCAGATCCCTGCTGGATTTTAGAGAGTGTTTCTTCAATAGG
This sequence comes from Ascaphus truei, assembly GCF_040206685.1. Taxonomy (NCBI): domain Eukaryota; kingdom Metazoa; phylum Chordata; class Amphibia; order Anura; family Ascaphidae; genus Ascaphus; species Ascaphus truei. The sequence goes on from NC_134483.1 coordinate 249,634,396, forward strand.
GATAAGTCCCTATTACAGCCAAATTTTATAATTGGGGAGGGGTTTGTAACCCTGCCCCATAACAGGGCAGGTCCAGGTATTGACAAGCATCACACCACTGGCATGTTTTCCAGTCAGTACCCTCCCAGGCATGACACTCCAACTGCTGTTAGGCCTGCACCTGGATAGGGTAACAATGTATCTATCGAGGCTGCAACTGCAAGCTAGGCCTTGTGCAGGAGTCTAATCCCAACACTCTGTTCCTATCAAGACTTATAATTTAAAGGCCAGGGGCACTAGGCTACATCCTCTCTCTGGTGAAAAATATCCTCACGTCCACGCATGAGGAGCATCATTTATGCACACCAATAAATTGTGACGGCAAACACAGAATTACAAAAATAACAAAGCAATAATGTGCAAACAGTAACAATGCACAACATTGGCATAATTGGTCTCTGCTATCCAGGAGGACACTTTACCCTGTGCAGCACATTTCCTGCTCTGTTATCTCCCTTAATCATTGTTCAGTACCACTCCTGCTCTATTAATAATAATGATCTGGATCAGGCTTTCTGACAAGTTTGCTCTCACTATCCGGTACTGTTACCTATTTATTTTTTTTGCCATGCTCACTGACATATTCCACCCTATCCAGGTGAATATTTCTGCCCACTTGCCATACCTTTACCGGATACACAGCCCTATTTTCCCTGTAATGGGCCGCGCTACTGCACTTAGGAGCCATGTACTCCAGATAACAGCTGCCCACACCCACTAGTCCCTATGTGCCTCTGCTGCTCTCATTAGTGGTTCAGGAATATAGGGGTAATCATACCCGTGGGACTTGCCGAACCTCTGCACAAGCACCCGGTCAGCGCGGCTACTTTTCATAAAGTTTTGCCCCCCCCCAGAACAATGATCCCTCCCATGCAGAATCATAGATATCTTCCTCCTTTACTGGAGGGGAGAAAAGGCCTCAATCCATACTCTGGCTGCGCTCAGGCATTATTTCCATCTCCTGCAAGTATATTTCCCTTCTTCCCACAAAAGATACACCTGATTACCCCTCTGTAGGACAAAGCGTGTCCTATGCATATGCGGTGCATACCCTCTGAACATAGGATCCCACCAGTCAAGTGTATAATTCCCTGCAGATGTTACAGACATGTTATCACATATAGTAGCAGCAACACATTTGGGAACCACAGACATCACTCGTGACGGGCCGAGGTGAGTGTCCTGAGCCTCAACCCTGTCGGCAGTGAAATATGATAGTTCCGATTTTACCTTTGTTTAGGCAACAAGGTAGTGCGAACAGAGTAGAGCATTTACCTGGCCATGGCCCCGACCCACTGCCGACATCATACAGCCCTTATCAAGGCCTCCCAGGCCGCAAAGTTCAGGGACCACAGCCTCAGCGATGGCATCAGCCATCAAATTGTCTCTCTCTTGCTGCCTGTCCCGGCACCGCAACAGAAAGGGTCAACTGCGGTAGTACTCACCGGAGCAGAAGTGTCGATCCTTGGATCCATCCAGATGGATGAATCACTTTGGTTAAGCCCAACTGGCAGCACCAGAGGAGTCATTGTAGCAACCACAGAAGTATTACCGGCCGGTACTTTGGAAGGGGATGTCTCCATATCGATCCATGGAGCTGAAGCACACACACATGCCTTCTCACGGAGCAGGAACTCCGCCAGCCGCTCTTCGCAGGCATCCACATACGCTGCAGCTCGACCTCAGGCCTGCTGGACCTCCTTGCACTGTTGCAGGAACCAGTTGGTGGTTATGTGTCCCTCTGCCCAGGTCGGATCGACATCCTGGATCACCACGCCGGGGTAGATGTCTGGCTCCTGGACCGATGAGACGAGCAATGGAGGCACCGCCCAGTACCTCTACAATGGACGCACCCTCGCTGGGCTTCCATCCGGAAGTTGGTACCGCTGTCACAGAAACCTCCTGCTTGGGACTGGCCACCAGAGACGGAGTAGATAGAATCCGGCAGTACTCCTCCATGCAGCAACTAACATCCTCAATGACCCGGCTTTGGGCCGACTCCATCATGGTGAAAGAGAAGGACTCAGGGCTTCTCACACCAGCTGGCATGGAGACAGGTAAGCCCTCTTTAATTTCATCCAATTCAGCAGGGCTAGAAAAGAAACTCTCCTCTCGGCCCACAGCTCCTAGGGATCCTGCCCCAGAGTTGGCACTCATGGAACAATGTGCCCCACAAGAGCCAAAGTCCAGGCAATGCTGACCAGGGTGGAATAGATCATAGACTATTCCCACATAGTCTCTCTTAGCCTCGCCGGACAATTTTATCACTAGAGTCAGTAGCTTCTTTATTAGGGCATAAAGGCTCTCCCGGGTGTAGAGTAGTCAAGGGCTGCTCAGAGACCTTCTGCCTTGGTTGCAAATACAATACGTCGCACCGCTGACAGCGAGACGCTAATTCCAGCTCATCTCCCAGACGATCACAGATGGGGCAGATCAGGTGTAGGAAATTCTCCCTGGCGTCCTGAAGCAGCAGGAGGTCTCAGGGCAACTCAAATCATTGATCAGCCATGTTGTTAGACAATGTGATGGGGAGCAGCTCAGACACAGGTCTTGACTGGATGGGCACCCCATGCATCTCCTGCTGGTGCTCACCATATCTGGCTACACCCCACATACAGACCATTAGCTCCTCGACTCCTCCCTCTGGTGGCATCAGGAGTCCCATGCAGGAGAGAAGAGGCGCGGATATGACTTTGGTGCCGAGCCATAGATATTTTGCAAATCTTGAGCTTGCATCTTGCAAACTCACCACACGGTTAACCCGATTTTGGTGGGAACCGCTCTCACACCTCAGGATCGTCCTCTGGGACCCCGAATACTCCTCAGTACATGCTTGGAGAACCATCTTGGGAGTGCTATATTGCAAGCAGCCACACCGATTGGCATACTCTACATGCACTGTTATCTTCCCCAACTGCAGGTGGGTAGTCCCATTTTAGTGGTGCTGTCTTTCAATCTGCCACACCGTTGAGCATACTACCATCCCGTGCGCATTCTAGGACACAATATTTGAGCACATGCTGCAGTCCCATTCTTGGGGGTGCTGTCTTTCAAGCAGGCCACACCTTGGACATCCTGCAATGTGTACTTGGCTGATACCATGGGTTTCAAGTACATCTCACCCTTGGAACATGTAACAATAAGAGTACCCGGCAGATAATCCCAAATTGGGGATGCTGTCTTTCAAGGCATCCACACTGTAGGCATATTATCCACGTGCACTCGGCAAATACCATGGGCAAATCTCAGTTCAGGCACCTCTCAGATAAGGAGAAAGAAAGTGGGAGAAAAAACCCCCAGCGATGCTACTCAGAGGATTTCCAATTGTTGCATGTATATTTTAATTCATAAAATCCCAGACAGCATATCTGTTGAGGTTATCCCACGTAGTCACATATAAATACTAGTAACACTGCATACTTAATAGCCTTTAAAAAAGGTATGTCTTATATGAGATTGCAATGATGTCGTTATTCCCTTCTATATTCTGTGTTTCATAGACTGGTGAGTATATATATAAGCAAAAGGAGTTGTAAGGAGGTGCACCTGCTTTCGGGAAAAAGTGTAAACTGGACTGCTCTGTATCAGTACAAAAACTTTTATTGGCACATAACCAGTGATGGGATTCAAAAGGTTTAGCAACAGGTTCTCTCTCACGGAGGGGTGGGGGAAGGGGAAAGAAGAGGGGGGGGGGAAGAAGAGGGGGGGAGAGAAGACGGGGTGGAGAGAAGAGGGGGAGAGAGAAAGATTTGGGGGGAGAGAAAGATGTGGGGGGGAGAGAGACGGGGGAGAGAGAGAGCTGGGGAGAGAGAGAGACGGGGAGAGAGAGAGACGGGGAGCGAAGGAGAGAGAGCGAGAGATGGGGGAGAGAGAGGAGAGAGAGAGAGATACAGGGGAGAGAGAGAGATGGGAGAGAGAGAGAGGGGGAGAGAGAGACGGGAGAGAGATAGAGACGGGGGAGAGAGAGAAAGAGAGATGGGGGAGAGAGAGAGAAAGAGAGAGAGACGGGGGATAGAGAGAGACGGGGAGAGAGAGAGACGGGGGAGAAAGAGAGATGGGGAGAAAGAGAGACGGGAGAGAGAGAGACGAGAGAGAGACGGGGAGAGAGAGACGGGAGAGAGAGAGACGGGAGAGAGACAGGAGAGAGAGAGGCGGGAGAGAGAGAGAGACGGGGAGAGAGAGAGACTGGGGAGAGAGAGAGAGACGGGGAGAGAGAAAGAGAGGGAGACGGAGGAGAGAGAAAGAGAGAGAGATGGGGGGGGGAGAGAGAGACGGGGGAGAGAGAGAAGGGGGAGAGAGAGAGACGGGGGAAGAGAGAGACCAGGGAGGGAGAGAGAGACCAGGGGGGAGAGGGGGATTAGAGAGACCAGGGGGGAACCAGTGCAAATAAGTGCAACCTGCAACCAGTGCAAATACAAATGGACACATGCAAACTACACAAGCAGGCAAACTGCACAGGACACAGACACAGGCAGGCCACACACAGAACACAGCCCCCTTCACATCTCCCCCAGCCCCTCCCTCACATCTCACCCAGCCCCCCCTCACATCTCCCCCAGTCCCCCGACATCTTTCCCAGCCCCCCCCTCACATCTCCCCCATCCCCCCCCTCACATCTCCCCCAGCCCCCTCACATCTCCCCCAGCCCCCCCCTCACATCTCCCCCAGCCCCTCCCTCACATCTCACCCAGTCCCCCCTCACATCTCCCCCAGCTCCTCCCTCACATCTCACCCAGCCCCCCCTCACATCTCCCCCAGCCCCCCGACATCTTTCCCAGCCCCCCCTCACATCTCCCCCATCCCCCCCTCACATCTCCCCTAGCCCCCTCACATCTCCCCCAGCCCCCCCTCACATCTCCCCCAGCCCCCCGACATCTTTCCCAGCCCCCCCTCACATCTCCCCCATCCCCCCCTCACATCTCCCCCAGCCCCCTCACATCTTTCCCAGCCCCCCCTCACATCTCCCCCAGCCCCCCCCCTCACATCTCCCCCAGCCCCCCCCTCACATCTCCCCCAGCCCCCCTCACATGTCTTCCAGCCCCCCTCACATGTCTACCAGCCCCCCCCCCCCTCATCTCTCCCTGACCCCCCTCACATCTCTCCCTGACCCCCCTCACATCTCACAGGGGTGAGAGATAGGGGGAGGGAGCAGGGGGAACCACTGCAAATAAGTGCAGCCTGCAACCAGTGCAAACAGGACACAGGCAGGAGACACACAGCAGACAGACAGGCAGGAGACACAGCACACAGACAGACAGGAGACACAGCACACAGACAGACAGGAGACACAGCACACAGACACAGGCAGGACACACACGTAGGAGACACGCAGGACACAGCCTCACCTCTCTCTGCTGCATGCTTTTTCTCTACTCTTTGGCCCCACCCCCAGGCTCCTGCCACCTCCTCCTGATTGGCTGCTGCTGTGTAATGCAGCCAATCAGGATGGAGAAGCTGCCCAGCCCCTTAGCAGAAGCTCTGCTCTCTCCCTTCTCGCACCGGTTCTGCGAACTGAGGAAAATTTAGGTACAGGTTCGCACGAACCGGTGCGAACCGGCTGAATCCCACTGCTGCACATAACAGCAAGAAGTTGGCTCTTACGCGTTTCACGCAGCACCCCGCACTTTACCAAAGTAATTTACACAGAGAGATGTGTGTAAAAAAGGCATTTATATAATAAGAAAATTAAAGCAAATCCGCAATTACATATTAGTTTGTGTGCAATGGTTTAAAGCAGAGTAGACAGCAAGCTTGGATAGCACGGCGCTTCTCGAAGAATCCCAGCTGGCAGGGAATCCCCATGTCCACACTCGGCTTGTATGCGAGGTTCCGACCAGCTGAAGCCGTAGCTCACAAGCCGAGTGTAGAAGTGGGGATTTCCTGCCAGCTGGGATTCTCAGAGAAGCGCCACGCCATCCAAGCTTGCTGTCTACTCTGTTTTAAACCATCACGTACAAACTAATATGTAATCATGGATTTGCTATTATTTTCCTATTAGATAAACACATTTTTTACACACCTATCTGTGTAAATTACCAACCGGGGTGATTAGTAATTAGTATATTACTAATAATTTTGTTATCCATTAAGTATTCCTGAATATTGTCCCGCACTAAACTTTCAAGTAGCTTACCCACTACTAATGTTAGGCTTACAAGTCTGTAATTCCCTGGTTGTGATCTAGCTCCTAATTTAAATATAGGCTGCACGTCTGCTTTACGCCAATCTTGTGGTACTGAGCCTGTGGAAATGGAGTCCTTGAATATTAAATGTAATGGTTTGGCTATTACTGAATTTAACTCTTTAAGAACTCTTGGATGTATGCCATTGGGGCCAGGTGCTTATTTACTTTAATTTTAATCAAGCGCCTATGAACTTCTTCCTCAGTTAACCAATTGTTCGTTAATATAGAGGTTGTAGCTTCTTCCTCAGAGGCAAGGAATTTGTTTAATAGCACTTCTTTTTCCTCTTCACCAATAATTGGCCTGCCCATCTCACACAGAAAGGGTCCTATATTTTATTTTCTAATATTTATGTTATTAAGGTACCTTTTAGGGTTGATTATTGTTATACTGTAGATGTGGTTGGGGTTTTCTCCCACCTCCAGTTTTTTGCATTTTGCATGTTTTCAGCAGTCCTTTCTGAGGAGAACCCTGGGACACTGGGGGTTATTTAGTAAGCTGTCATGGAGTCCATTGGTGCACTATCACATGGAAGCCTATTTACTTAAATGGAAATTTCTGAGCTATAGCATGAAGTTTAATAAATAACCCCACTTGGGAAATTGTATTTATTTACTGGGAGAAAATAATTCCCACAGCAGCAAGAGAGGGTACTGATATCCATAGATTGACCTGTATAAAAGATTTATTCTGAATATGCATCTTTTATTGTAAATCTATCATGGTGGTTTCCATAAATTTCCCCTGCCTGAGTGTTTTTTTTATTTTTTGCGATTTGTCTATATTAATTGTAGGAGTTACTGTACATGATACACATATTGTTATGGGCTGTCAAAATCTTTTCACACATCCCCAGAAGAAATCAACCTCTTTGGGCAACGATCTGCGTCAAGTTATAGTGAACCTCATGAACATGTTTCTTAAGGTTGACTCACTTAAATGAATATATTTTTTTTGGGCCTCAAGATGCTGGAAGAGATATATCAACGTAAATAAAGTGTAAACAGAAGTTTGTTTTGACATGTTGCTCTGTTTTTTGCTCACATTTACGTCAAATGTATGAAAGTGTTTCTTACATCTGAACGCAAATTGTTGGCAAGAAAAATTTATGCCACCTCAGGCCTGGTGGACTTTGTTTGACACAAATACAAGATACAAAAGTGACACGCGGAGATGCAGACTTTGCTACATCTCATTATAATCTGTGCATCGTGTATCTCCTTCCTAATACCTCCTATTGTCCCCAAATCGCAAGGTGGTGCAAACGGTGCAAAACTTGGAGCAAAGACCTTAATATAATGACGCAGAGAAGCTGAAGATGAAAATGACACAATTTGCGTCAATTTTGTTCCAATTGTGCTATGATACATCACCCCCACTGTTCGATACACAACTCACAACTCTGTATTGATAGGTTATTAAGTAGCATGCAACAGAGACTCACCTTTGTGCAACATCAAACATTTGTCAGTAATTAGCACTGAACCTCCAAGGATTTGAAAAAGCTTTTAAACTGTGTATTAGCAGCAACAGTAAATAAGTATAATTGCTGATTGTATTCTTTCGTCTGTTAGAAGATAATTATGTTTCAATGATTACTTATAGTTAGTGGAGAAAGAACATACTTTTACAGAAGGTTGTGCAGCGTCCACATTTTCAGTGATAATCTTCAGCAATATACTGTTGTGTGAAAAAGAAAGTACACGCTCTTTGAATTCTATGGTTTTACATATCAGGACATAATAACAATAATCTGTTCCTTAGCAGGTCTTAAAATTAGGTAAATACAACCTCAGATGAACAATAACACGACATATTACACCGTGTCATGATTTATTTAACAAAAATAAAGCCAAAATGGGAAGCCATGTGTGAAAAACTAAGTATACCTTATGATTTAATAACTTGTAGAACCACCTTTAGCAGCAATAACTTGAAGTAATCCTTTTCTGTATGACTTTATAAGTCTCTCAAATCGGGGGAATTTTTGGCTCACTCTTCTTTACAAAGTTGCTTCAGTTCATTAAGGTTTGTGGGCATTTGTTTATGCACAGCTCTCTTAATGTCCAGCCACAGCATTTCAATTGGGTTGAGGTCTGGACTTTGACTGGGCCATTGCAACAACTTTATTCTTTTCTTTTTCAGCCATTCTGTTGTAGATTTGCTGGTGTGCTTGGCATCATTGTCCTGTTGCATGACCCAATTTCAGCCAAGCATTAGCTGTCAGACAGATGGCCTCACGTATGACTCTAGAATACTTTGGTATACAGAGGAGTTCATGGTCGACACAATGACTGCAAGGTTCCCAGGTCCGGTGGCTGCAAAACAAGCCCAAATCTTCACCCCTCCACCACCGTGCTTGACAGTTGGTATGAGGTGTTTGTGCTGATATGCTGTGTTTGGTTTTCGCCAAACGTGGCACTGTGCATTATGGCCAAACATCTCCACTTTAATCTTGTCTGTCCAAAGGACATTGTTCCAGAAGCCTTGTGGTTTGTTCAGATTCAACTTTGCAAACCTAAGCCGTGGTGCCATGTCTTTTTAGAGAGAAGAGGCTTTCTCCTGGCAACCCTTCCAAACAAACCATACTTATTCAGTGTTTTTCTAATTGTACTGCCATGAACTTTAACATTTAACATGCTAACTGAGGCCTGTAGAGTCTGAGATGTAACTCTTGGGTTTTTTTTTGCAATTTCTCTGAGCATTGCACGGTCTGACCTTGGGGTGAATTTCCTGGGACGTCCACTCCTGGGAAGATTGCCAATTGTCTTGAATGTTTTCCACTTTTGAATAATCTTTCTCACTGTAGAATGATGGACTTGAAATTATTTGGAAATGGCCTTATAACCCTTCCCAGATAGATGGGCAGCAACAATTGCTTCTCTAAGATCATTGCTGATGTCTTTCCTCCTTGGCATTGTGTTAACACACACCTGAGTGCTCCAGACCAGCAAACTGCTAAAACTTCGGCTTTTATAGAGTGGTCACACTTGCTGATGATCAATTAATCAAGGGCATTTGATTAGCAGCACCTATCTGCTACTTAGCATCTTAATTCCTATGGAAGCAGTAAGGATGTACTTAGGTTTTTGACAGAGTGATGGTGCAGAAACAGGCGCTAAACACTACTAGTGATCACTAATAATAAAGTGAAAAGAATATATAAACAATACAATATCAGTGACTTTGGTGACTCAATTCGTGCCAAATGAAGTGGTTAATATAAAAGTTGCAACTCCCTGCTCAAACCTTCTGGAAGGGACTATCTTCACTGGTCCCAGAAGGTCGATATGTATTCTCACAACCCAGGGGGTGCATATAGAAGAAAAGCAACAACAAGAAAAAAACAATCTAAGTGCAGACAATAAAGTTCAATGTGAGTTAATGCACTGGATGTCTTGGCTCGTGTGTGCAGCCTACTCACAGGATTGCAGTAGTGTATGGGCAAAAAACAAGTAACTGAAATGTGTTCAACCTTCTAAACACAGGCGTAGATGCACTCCAACCCAGATATCATTGTAGTGGTGAGATATAAGGACACACTTAGATTGTACTTAGTTTTTCACACATAGCTTCTCCATTTTGGCTTTATTTATGTTAAATAAATCATGACACAGTGTAATATGTCATGTACTGTTGTTCATCTGAGGTTGTATTTACCTAATTTTAAGACCTGCTAAGGAACAGATGATTGTTATTATGTCCTGATATGTAAAACCATAGAATTCAAGGAGGGTGTGCTTTCTTTTTCACACAACTGTATATTGAAAGACAATTTCACCAAATTATGCTTTGAGGTGTCCACATTTTCAGGTTTTAGAGCTCTTTATCATCCTTAATAATAACTGATACAACCAAATTAATGGGCTAATAGGGGTTTTGAGCATTGTCCAAAATAAAATACACGTACTGTACAGTAATTATTCAAAAAATAAAATGAAACATTAAACCATTGATTGTCACAGTGGATTACTAGATCCTCTTAGTTCAGATCTTAGATATCCTCATTGGAAATCAATATTAAGATTTTATTTTAAAAATGCATTAACATTAGAAATACATTAATAACCTCCCCTTCATTACTTTAGTGGCTATCCGCTAAGTTAATGAAGGTGTTAACCTCTCAATGGGCGCACAGATAGCCACATTGGCATTCAATGGTCACCCTATCTACCTCATCACCAACCCCCTCTACCCCCAACAACTCCCCCTCCCACCACACAAGGAATGGGCAATCGTGCTATTAGCTAGATTTGGCTAATAGTGCTTTTGCCCATTCAAAAGCAATCAATGGCTACCCTATAGTAAATAAAAGTAGTACTTACCCCTACCAGGATGAAGGCCATCCTCCTCAATAGAACCAAAATCCAATAAAGGGACGAGTCCCAACAAATAAAACACTATCTACTAACCAATAATTCCTTAATTACCTTATTGGGTAGTAACTGCTATGGTAATCAAGGGGTTAACCCCTCCTACTCCCCCTCCCCCAGGAGACCTAACCACCCTCCCCGGGGCAACAGGAACATAGGTAAAATATAGGTTGCTATCTCTGGATATGATTATGATCCAGAAATGTCTAATGAAGTACTGTACCTCAACATTTAACTAAATGGTTGTTGTTACAAAGCCCAAATATAATGTATAAAACAGGAATATAAAGTAGACTAAGTCAAGGCTAGCAGGGACCTCTAGATGGAGGAAGGGCATGTTGGAGGCAGTAGTCAGGGTAACCTGTGAAGCGGTCTCAGATAAAGTGACTTTGGGGGGGACCCCCCTCTGTTCCGGGGGGCTTAGGAGTAAGCGATAGGTCCTACAGACTCAATGGGGCAATATATGGGTTTAGGGGTGTTCTGGTTTCCCCTCTGTACCTCTGCTGCAGGGCGCAATCACGGGGGGGTGCTGTGAGGGAGCATCCGGAGGTTCCGCGGCGGCCCGATAGCACAGGGCGCCGCCATGCTGTAATGGGCATTGCGCAATACTCATGCGCGACCGGAGGCACAGAGAGAGTTCGCGCATGCGCAGTGTAAGCGCGCGAACGGCTGGCCAATAACCAGGGGGCTCTGAAGTAAAACTACAGTTCCCATGAGCCTCAGCAGAGCCACATGACACCAGGGAACGAATAGGAGGAAAGGGATTGCTGGCAGGCAGGAAAGGGAAGCGTGGGGGAGAGACCACACTAGCAGAGGGCGCCGGAGGAGCAAGGGGAGAGGTTGTGTGTGTGCAGGGGGTCAGTGACCCGCCTGCGTAGGCCAGATTTCCCCTCAGGCCCCAGTGCAGACCCTGAGTCACCATTAGCTTGTGGTGCTGCAGGGAAAGCCCTAGAGAGAGAGACATTCTATTCCCTTACTGTTGTAACCCATATTCCCCCCCCCAGACACAGATGTCATATCTAGGGTGTAGTGAGGGCTGGCTACATGTGCTTTGGTGGTGCGTACCTGCCGGTAACAGGAGGGCCCGAGCTTCCCGCGGTGATGTTGGGGACACAGGACCAGGCTTCTGGGGTAGTTGCCTCCATTCTCCTAGTGGTGCAGTGCCTCCATCTTCTATAACTTCCCAGGGATGTGGGGTAGGACCGTTATAGAAGAAGAACCCTGGTCCCAGGGTGAATGCTCCAGAATCACACAGTCTTAGGTAAAATCAGCAAGGTCTTTATTCTCTTTCTGGCACACAGCAACAGTAGTACACGACAGGTAATATGCCAAGGCACTCCAAATGTACACCAGATCTCCTCCTCCTCTCCTCTCCTCCAGACTGTACTCCTGCAGGATGGTCTCTGGGGGGCCTCAATACCCCCAATGCCCACCTCAGAGGGTATCCTCTGGGTGGAGGTAGATTCTCCCCCTCACCCCCTCAGTAGGGTGAGGAGGGGCATTGGTCCACTCTAGCTCTGCTCACTCTCCACACTCATAGGACCGTAGTCTCTCTCCTGGTCCCAGGACAGAACTTCTCTCCTCCAACTCCACATAACAAGAGCCCCAGACAAGAGCTGACAAGAGCTGACAAGACCTCGCTCCTAAATTGAGTCAGCCCCACCCCTCATGATGTCAGCAGGACCTCCCCTCTGTCTCATGCCTGCAGCAGAGTCAGGGGCCTGCATCTATCACTCAGGGCAGGGCGTGAAGGGGGAAAACCCATGATTACTACTGGCGCCTGCCCTTAACAGGACTTACCACAGTAGGAGAAAGATATATAGCCTGTTCTGTTTACAGGGGGCTACACTGTATTAGCAGGCAGGGACACCGTGTTCTTCCTGAGCTGCGGTGTGCGATCAGTGGTTTGGGCCCAAGCTGCTGGACATTTCCAAACTCGTGAGAGACTACGCTGGATCGCCGGATCCTTTTCAAAGTCTGTTACCGGCTGCTGGAGTAGCCGGAAGGTATTTAATAAGTGCACCAACACCGGTACCTTCAGGCGCTGATCCCGCCTTGGGGGAGGGTTCTTTGAGGACACTGGGTTGAGTGACCAAGGGACTGAGTCTATACATTGGACACGGTGTAGGGTGCACGTGGTGGTGGGAAGGGACATTACTCAATGTGGAGAGTGGCCAGGCCACTGGTGTATAATTACTGAATATCAGCTATTCATGTACTGTGACTATATGTGTTTTATTTCTAATAGGTGTAAGCTAAGGTTTTTGCAATTACTTATTAGTAAAAGGTTACAACGTTGTGGCTTCTTATCATTATTCTTACCTAGGGGAATCTTACTTATTGGGGATCCTGGGTAAGTGGAGGCGTTGCCAAGAACATATTTTTACCCCAGGCTCCCAATTAGCGGAGGCCCAGATCTCACTGAGCCAGCAGGTACATAGAGCACTAGTAGTCTCTCTATATCAACAGGAAAGAGGGGTTAGCTGGAGGCTCACACAGGAGAGGTGGATAATAAAAGACAGGGTCCGGGACGTTGTGGTCAAAAAGTTTATATGTCTGTTTGAATTTTTGAAGGTTATGAAATGTATATAGATTGTATAGAATAATGTCTTGTGAGGATGCCGGATAGGGGAACTCTCTGGCTGTCTTCATGCGCCCCACAAGAAGTGACATGACATTATGCAGGTCACTTCTACAAGCCCCTAGGGTAGGTGACGTCCGGCTTTTTCCGGATTACAGACCACCCGGTTGGGTAGGGCCAATTCCCCAAATTACCCTAGGGCCAGGAGATCCGAAACCGGTACGTACCCCGGCCGGATCTACTGTATCCTTGTTCTTTCTTTTTTTTTTTTTTTCCCACCAACCACCTCCCACACTCCCTTCCCCAATCCTATCACACCCTTTCCCCAAATCCTCTCAGGGGGCGTTTCTGCCAAAGCTGGAGGGCCCCTCTCTACCATGAGTAGCAAATAGATGGTTCCAGACCCTAGTTGCTAACCTAAAAGTCAGTGGATCATGGGATTGAATATTTTATCTCACAATGTAAATAGATTCAATAGCCCGGGCAAACACCGGGTAGCCCTGGAGGAATATAGATGTAAACATGCTGACAGTTATGATACAAGAAACTCACTTTAGTACTGTAGTAAGCATACCCCCACATTTTTGCATAAACAGTTCCGACAAATTTACTTTTCCTCCGCCAATGAGAAAAAATGAGGAGTTGCAATCCTTTGTCATAATAGTATTGCATTTAAGACAAAATGGCAGATATCTGATATTAATAGGTTCAATTAACGGCCAGTTGCTGACATTGGTCAATATTTACACCCCTAGCGAATATGATTCTGCCTTCCTCACCTCAATCTTTCAAACAAGTCACAGAGTATCCAGAGGTCTCTTGATTGTGGCAGGTGACTTTAACACGGTTATAGACCATGACGTAGACAGGTTGGGTCACACGAGGCCAAAACAAAGGGGTGATGCTGTGACACTGAAGGCAGGGCTGAAGTTAAATCAACCGGTAGATATATGGAGGGAACTCCACCCCCCAGAGAGGGATTATACATTATTTTCTCACTCTCACTCCTCCTTTAGAATCGATTACTTCTTTATCTCTAGCAGACTGGTCCCGCAGATCTCCCAGGCTGGGATCCATGATATTTCATGGTCAGATCACGCACCGATAGAGCTGAGGTGCACACAAATTACCCTAGACAGACCAGGAGCGAACTGGAAACTTAATGAATCCTTATTTAAAGTCCTGGAGCTTGTCCAACAGATTAATGACGAAATTGCCCACTTTTTTCGAATAAACAAAGGTTCTGTGGACTCACACACAATCCTGTGGGAGGCGCACAAAGCGACTCTACGGGGAACCTTAATTAATATAGCAGCACGTAGAAAGAGAGAAAAACTCCAGAATATCAGTATTGCAAGCAAAAGTTAAAGAATTATTGGTAGAGCACAAACGCCATACTAAAGCTGCGACACTGAGACAAATCAAAGATGTACAAATTGAGCTGAAGTTGTTACTGACGTCCCAGGCAGAGAACACATTGAGTTGGTGAAAGAGACAATTTTTTGAAAAAGCGAACAAACCAGATACTATGCTAGTAAATAAATTGAAGGAAAAGGCCCCAAATTATAATATCCAAGCCATCCGCTCACAGTCGGGTGCACTCACGTCTAACCCAAAGACGATAGTTGAGGAGTTTAAGAAATTTTACGAAAACCTTTATAATGGAGAGAAAGTGGCACATAATTCAAACACAAAATGAGCCTTGCGGGAATTTCTGGCAAGCTCCAACCTACCGAGGCTGGAGGGGTGGGAGCGAGATTCACTGGGGGCTGAATTCACTTTGGAAGAACTTACCAAAGTGATTAAAGACTTGAAGCCAGCTAAAGCTCCAGGTCCAGATGGTTTCTCCAACCTATATTACAAAAACTATGTTAAAACCCTTGCCCCACACATGCTACGCATGTTCATTGCGCTGTTGGGTGGGGGGAAGCCCTTTCCCGTTTCATATGCTCCAAGCGTCTATCTCTCTTATACATAAATCAGGTAAAGACCCGCTTGACTGTAAAAGTTACCGGCCAATTTCCCTTATAAACACAGACATCAAAATATACGCCAAATTAATCGCCAATAGATTGAGTCATATCCTGCCTAGACTTATACACCCAGATCAAGTCGGCTTTATTCAAAATCGTCAAGCAGCAGATAATACCCGACGAATTATTGATCTGATAGAAATAGCCAATGTTAAACAGATAAAAGTTATGGTGTTGAGTCTAGACGCAGAAAAAGCATTTGACAGAATTGACTGGGCATATTTAAGAGCCACACTTGGGGCATTTGGTTTCGGGGATAGGTTAGTAAAAGCTAAACTATCCCTCTACTCAAACCCAGCCGCTAGGGTTCAACATCAGGCTTCCCATCCAATCTTTTCACGATCAAGAGTGGTACGAGACAGGGTTGCCCGCTCTCGCCCCTCTTATTTGCTCTCTGTATGGAGACACTCGCGGCCCATATCCGCATGAGTCCAGACATCACAGGAATAAATTTAAATCACCAGACCCATAAAGTGGCTCTATATGCTGACAATGTCTTCATGACCATCTCAAATTCCCTGACCTCGCTCCCAAACCTTTTTGACTTGTTGGGGAAATTCAAAAGGATTTCGGGTTTCAAAATAAATCAGGCCAAAATCAAAAGCATTAAATATTAATCTCCCAAAAGACCTGGAAAAATTGATTGCAATCAACTTCAGTTTTAATTGGCAACAATCAGCCATCAAATACCTAGGAGTCAAGATCACCAAAGATTATAAGACTATATATAAGGCAAATTTCCCCAAACAGTTTAAAGAATTTAAAGAGGACATTAGAAAATGGACCAATTTCAATATATCATGGATTGGGAAAATCTATAGTGTTAAAATGAACCTCCTCCCAAGGGCCCTATATCTATTCCAGACCCTCCCTGTGCCATTGAGACTGAAGGACATATTCTCCTTTCAGTCCGTGATCTCCAAATTTATCTGAAAAGGCAAAAAAGCAAGAGTAAGAAAACAAATTCTACTAAAACAAAAATTGGAGGGGGGACTAGCAGTACCTTGTTTGTTATCCTATTATAAAGCAGCACAATTATGTCAAATCTCCCAATGGCAAACAGACCCAGAGTTGAAAAGGTGGGTAGCATTGGAAAAAGAGTGTTGCTCCCCATTGGAGTTACACAACTTGATCTGGACCCCAAAACCAGCAAACAAAGCTGGAGCAGAGCTGCTTTCCTCAATGATCAACTCGCTTGCAATTTGGGAGCCTACCAAATTGGCATGCACCTTAACCACTAAAGGATCCCTAATGACCCCATTATGGGGAAACCCGGACTTCACTCCTGGCCTGAATAGGACAAACTCCTCAGTTTGGGGAGCTAAGGGAATTTACAGATTTAGAGATCTGGAGGGCAATAATAAAATTAAAACATTCGAACAAATGAAATCCGAAAAAGATATTCCCCAGTTCGAATTCTTTAGATACTTCCAGATCAGAGCATTTTACAACAAAATCAAACCCCGCCCCCCATTGACAAATTTCGGAAAGCTCTGTCTAGTAGAGACAAAAAGGGACTCACATCGCAGATGTATAGGGAAGTGATCGGTACTAGCCCCAAGATCACAAAAAAACTAAAATACATGCTGATGTGGGAAACGGACCTGGGGGAGACACTGTAGGAGGAGGAATGGACGCAGATAGTCACAGCTACTTCCAAAAGCTCATTATGCACCACGTTAAAGGAGAACGCATATAAAGTTTTGATGAGGTGGTACCACACTCAAGTTAGATTATCAAAATTTGTCCCAGGATACTCCCCATTGTGCCCCAAGCAATGTGGAGAGACCACCGATCTGTTGCATATGCTGTAGTCTTGCCCCCGGGTAACTCCTATATGGGAGCAAATTAGAGATTGGCTACAGAGGGTCCTTAACCTCACAATTCCACTAGACCCGTGGTTATTTCTACTGAGCAAGCAGGCCCTGGGGATAGCAAAATCAGACTTGAAACTAATTGCACACTTTGCATTGGCCACAAGGTGCGAGATCGCAGCATTATGAAAACAAAACGAAATTCCAGTAATCCCCAAAATTCGGAACCGAATTTGGCACATATGCCAGATGGAGAAACTGACAAGTCTCCTAAACGATACTGGCAAAAATTACCTAAAAGTCTGGACACCGTGGCTGGATCAAACGGACATCCCAGGAGTGGAAAAGTCCACAATTTGGCTCTGATAGTAACAGGTGCGTTCTCCTTTGACGTAGGAGGCGGAGAGGAGGAAATAATTTTAGGAGATAGGTGAGTTAAGAGACTCTAAGGTAGAAATGCAGACTGACATAGGGAATTGGCAGAGAGCTGGCGACCTAAAGACTAGAAAATCTTAAAAGAAGTTACCCCCCCCCCCCCACCCCCTCCCTTCTTTTGGTTTTGGTACAGTATATTATTTTGTTTAATTTTACCTGAGAAATTGGATTAACACTGTGTTCAATATTGGAAACTAAAGAAAACAATGAATGTATGCATCTATTGTAAAACTGTGAAAACCAATAAAGATTAAGTTACAAAAAAAAAAAACAGGAATATAAAGCTGATTTTAATGGAGCTGAACTCATCTTTAGCACGGGATGACTTTTTACCACAGTGAATTGGGCACAAAGAGTAATTACACTGTGCAAGTTATTACAACATAAAGCTGTGAATCTAAGGTTACAATTATAATAATAATAATAGCATGTTCTTGTATAGCGCTGCTAGTTTTACGCACAGTTCCCTGCCCCATGGAGCTTACAATCTATTTGTTGGTGCCTGAGGCACAGGGAGATAAAGTGGCTTGCCCAAAGTCACAAGGAGCTGACACCGGGAATTGAACCAGGCTCTCCTGCTTCAAACTCAGTGCCAGTCAGTGTCTTTACTCACTGAGTCGCTTCTTCTTCCTTTATACCAGATGTTGCTGGGTGACAGCATGATCCGGTGATGTCATCCTCACGCTGCGTCGAGCAGTATCTGAATAAGCATAGGAGAGAAGCAGAGGAGACAGGGAGGCATGGGGGAGGTGTGGCCGTGAGCAGTTCTCCCCCATTGGCTGAACCGCTCACGTGACGCGGCCATCGCCTCAAGAAAACCAATTTCCAAGTCTCTTCTCCAGTCTTCTGCTTTGCAGTTCGGCGCTGCCCGGCCATCGCTCGAGGTATAGTTACCTTCATTGGATTCCAGCAATTTGTTTTGGAGCTGCGCAGCTTAGCGTCATGCGACGCCGCCGGTGGATTTTGGTATAATCACAGCTTAAGATGAAATTGGCTGAGCCAAACACCAGTTTCTGTACATATTATTAAAACACTACTTTGTTGACCCCTCTTCAATATTATGTGAAGCTACTTCCAATTGGTGGAGCAGCTCTCATTCAAATAATTTGGACTTAAACCTTCTGTAGCACAAGGAAGATGCTTTACAGCAAAGTGATAGCATACAGTTATTCAGGATGTATAGTTGGCATCCAATGCAGCTGATTTACTTATTGTTAATACTTAATGGTTACATTTTCCATTAACATTCTTCATCTCTCTAATTTACTTCTGCTGATTCCTCACCCTTTTCTTCTCTACCTCGTGCCCCACGTGTTATTCTCTCGGCCATATATTGTCCCTCTTTCTTCTGGGGTCCCACAAGGCTCTGTCATTGGCCCTCTGCTGTTTTCACTCTTAAACTCTTTCCCCTTTTCACTGCCACACCTATACCCAAACCCTCACTGTATCCCACACCACAATATCATATCACAACATCCCAAGCCCACTGCCTAGTGGTCATCTTTTACTCTGTTTTTTTCCTTCATTCATCATATCCACCCCCTCACTAAGTCCTGCCATCTTCACCTCCAAAATATCGCTAGTTTACGTCCTTCCTCACTCGTAATGCAACTAAAATCACAATTCACTCACTCATCCTGTCTCACCTTGACTACTGCAGCCTTCTCCTAGTTGGCATTCCCGTTGTCCGCCTGTCCCAAATCTAATCTATCCAAAACGCTGCTGCCAGACTCATTTACCTCACTCACCACTCGACTTCTGCTGCATCACTATGCAAATCCTTACTGGCTTCCAATATCTTTCAGAATCAAATTTAAAACCATAGTTTTGACTTACAAAGTTCTCAATGACATTGCTATACCCGTTACATCTGCGCCCTCATCTCCAAATATATTCCATCCCACAACGAGCTATCACTTTACCTTTTGTTTCAACATTGTCCCTTATTCCCTCTAGATTAAAAACTCACACGAGCAGGGCCCTCATTACCTTTTTGTGTCTGTTTGTACTTGTTTGTCCTTTTTTAGTATGTCATTCTATTTATGTAATATACATAACTCTGCTCCCCGATTGTATTGTGCTGCAGAATATATTGGTGCTTTACAAATAAATGCTAATAATAATACAGTACTTGCTCTCTTCACTAACGTTTATGTTACCACATTTCTTCCCTTTTCTGCACTCATTACTAATTCATCACTTTCTTCTGCTGCTGTTCCAGTCTTATTTAGGCTTCCTGTTGTTGTTCCATTTCCTGCATTGTCTTACAGTACATATTCTTCTAGTTGCACTGGAAATTATGTTTTATCTGCATTGCTCTACTGAACCAGCTCTGCTTGTTGTCATGGAATCACTTTTGTCTGTTTTCCACAGTTATAGATACAGACCCTGTAACATATGAAAGGAGCAATACACTCTAATTAACCTTTTTTTTTTTTTTTTTTTTACAGGATTGGAAACGGGGGTCGTCCAGAGCTGAACCGCACTATTTTCAGCTCAGATATTTCCACAGATATTTACTGATGAAGTTACCTATATTATTGCCTGGTTTTTAAAGGAGATTTCAATGTCCATCCAATAGAAAGCAACAGCTGATGATGTTGCAGCTTCCTATTGGCCTGAGATTTGTCAGCCATTTTATTCTCCCTGAGGGAGAATTAAACCCAGTAACTTCACTGGTGAGTATCTATGGAACAGTGGGGGGAGGGGTAAATAGCTGAAAATAGTGACGTTTGACTCAGGGGGGGCTCCAATTCCCACCATTTAAAAAAACAGTGGCTAAGAAAACACAAAATGAGTGAGAGGAATTTCTCCCTAAAAAAAGGGGGGGGGGGGTGCTGAGTGCGTTTTAAGTGAAACTTCTTTGTCTTTTGTCACTGTTTTGTCATAGAAATTGTATTTGTGATGGTGAAGTATTTAATTAAAAATCAAAACACAATTTCTGAGACAAAACGAAAAGAAGTTTGACTTAGAACGCGCGTGCTCGGCACACGCCCCCTGTTTCAGCTATTTGCACTTCTATAATTATACTAATTGTGAATTCCTTGTGTGTGTGTTTGTGTGTGTGTGGTGTCTCCGTGTCGTGTCTCCGCTTCCCAAGTGTGGCCGGGGTTGCTGCTGCTCCTGCACGCATTGGCTGCTGCGCATGCATGCCGAGCAGGTATGCTATGTTGGCCAAGGACACATGCGCTAACAGCGCTGACAGTGTTGCTGACAACTTGTGGCCACTTCTGCAGCCCCAGTCTGCCCATGCGCAGTATGTTACTTCCGTTTCACAGGGTGTCACACTGAAATCTATTTTACCCTATGAGATTTTCTTTATAGCCATTGTCAGCTAAGATGTTTT
Organism: Ascaphus truei; assembly: GCF_040206685.1. Taxonomy (NCBI): domain Eukaryota; kingdom Metazoa; phylum Chordata; class Amphibia; order Anura; family Ascaphidae; genus Ascaphus; species Ascaphus truei. The sequence continues at coordinate 249,655,199 of NC_134483.1, forward strand.
ACTTCAATACACACGTCAGTTTCCAAGCAAGTGAAAACCTCCCATGGATAGAGTTAAACATATGTTTGTTTTCTCTTATATTTATTCATACATACATGTAACGGGTATTCCACTCCACCCAATCGCAGATATAGTATGAGTGCGGAGAACCTACAGTTACCAGGTGTGGTGCTTTACCTGTTAGGTTGACAGGAGGGCTGAGCTTCCGCCACGGGGAACCTGGGGCAATTATATTAGGAGTAACCCAGTACTCGGTGCAGCGCCTCCACCTGCGATGGTTCCTAGAAGAGCAGGAATTGGTTCTCGCAGGACACATATATATCACTCCAAACAATCAATGACTTTACTTTGCATATAATAACCATAAGCAGATGCACATATATCTGCAGGTGTCCCTCCCTAGAGGAGACACTGACTACTGCGTCTCGCAGGACGCTAGCCCCCTTTCCAGTGATCCTACCCTGTGTCCAGTAACCCCACACAATATCCCGCACTCTACAGAGAAAGGATATGTGTGACTGCGCAGTCACTATTAAAGCTAATAGGATGTTGGTGCACTTGTTGTTACGGATTACCTGCCGAGCACTCCAGTGCTCGGGCCTGCAACTGGCTTCGCAAAGGATCAGACGAGCTCCTACACGACATCCAGGATCCACCCGCGTGGTGATCCGTCAGGGGCGATCCCACCCTGAAATAGTCCAGCTCTCTTTATGGCAGAGACTTGAGCCCAAGTATCTCAGGAGGAAACGCAGCGTCCGCTGTGTCCCTAACTAGCAAATGGCTAATGGGGCAGGGTCCCTAACCTAGGGCCTGTCCCTATGGCACTTAACTACTGTTGACTCAGGGCTTATCTGGGGCCTAGGGGGCTGCTGGCCTAGTGCAGGGAGTCACTGACTCCTGCAACCTACCTCCTTCCCTTAGCTGCTCCGGTCACCAACTGCCAAAACGTGCTGCAAGCCCGCGAAATGTATCTCTTTTTTCAGCAGGGAGATACTGTAGCCCTATTGGCTCCCTGGGGTCATGTGACACTGCCCCTTTGCACCCTGGGGGCTGACTGCCCTTCACTGCGCATGCACGACCTGTCTGTGGGCCTCTCGGCACTCCTGTCTCCTGCGCATGCGCAACGCAACCCGCAATGGCGGCTTCCTTCACCGCGAGCCGCCGGGACCCTCGCGACGCGACCGCGGCCCTAGCAACGGCCCGATCGCGTCCCCGGCAACCGGCCGCATCCCTGAGGTAGCGCGCTGCTCGCGCACCTGCCCCTTCACCTCCTCGAGAGCGGCGGCTGTGAGCCCAAGAAGGAGGAGGGTCAGCTCTCAAAAGGGAAACCTGGCTACATACACAATAGAAGTATTGGTAAAACATTTGTTTCATGTTTTCGTAGGTGAGAAAACTGAGGTTTTGGTAGAGGTGTATTAAGCCACAAACTTTGGCTTTCCCTAACTATCGTAGAATGAGTAAATAAAGACAAGAGAGTATAATAGAAGAAGGAGGGTGGATGGTGGATCTGATTTTAAGAGCTAGCAAATGTAGCTCGGAAATGTTTAATAAAGGTAGAGCTCATCTATGATTGATTAATCAACTTGGTGCAGCAAGGAAAACTGAAAGTTTAGACTGGAATTGCTACTCCCTCATATGACATATACCTTCCAATATGACATCCATATTTTGTTTTACATGCAGAAATTATGCCATCAGTTGCCAGATATACGTTTTTCAAATCTGCTGATTAGTCTATAACTTTGCAAAAACTTACCAAGAAAATTCTTCAATATGTACAGTATGAGTGAAGCTATATTCAACTCAGATAGTAATCACATTGTGGAACTTACTCCCAGAGGAAGCAATGACCTCAAAGACTGAAAACTAATTTAACATGAAATTGCAAACAATTCTGTGAGAAATGTATATAGTTATAACATTATTTAAGTTATCTAATATTTTTTTTTTAGAAGAATTATGGTTTTCTTCCTTTGAGAAAACAGAAGCAATGCTACAGCTTTACATTTTTAATTTTAGTTATGTGTTTAACAGCTATAAAATGTTTTGCCTTGCTCAAGATCAACAAGTATAGAAGATTGGTATCAGTCTTCTTTCAACAAAATATACGCTTACAATTTGGAAAACATGGCACGTTAGCAGCTTACCTTCCCGCCCGCCCCCCAAATAATGAAAGACAGGTAGTGTTTGGGGAAAAACAAGGCCACAGATTTATTTATATTTTAACCTGAGTTTTATCAACTCTTCTTTACCACCTGCCAGGCAGACCTACTCTAGTACAGGGCGCTCAAAAGCATTTCCGTGGCTCGTGACTACTAACTGTAGTACAGAGCCCCCAGCGCCATCGCTGTAGCTCGTGACTGCCACTGCTCACCATACCAGGTGTAGCATAATTATTCCAACCAGCTCTAATGAGGGCGCCATTATATGTGGTACCCTTGTACCTCTTAGTCTCACTGAGCCTGGCAGGCCCACCACCCGCCACGCTCAAGGACATTTACTCCCTAAATTGTCCTGAGCACTACAATAGCCATAGCCTGCTCTATGACCTCCTGCATGCTCATGTTAAATATATATCCTTGCTGATATCTGACAAGTGTACCTTTCCAAAACCACCCTGGTATTTCTTTCTGTAACTCTGAGTGCATTACAGCGTACTCACCCGTCCTTTTGTACCTTTTCCGTGGCCTTGTTTATCCTCCATTTTTCCAATGCCCAGTGGTCCCGGCATCATGCCAAACACATCACATATGTATGCTCACCCTATTTGTATGAGAAAGTAACCTCCGTTGTCTCACCATTTCCGTCAACCCTTGTATCCGAAACAAAACTTACTTGACCAACCTGCCCAATTTGGAATTCGGGCCAAAAGCCATATACACTCTCCTGTGACTGACCCAGAAGGCTATACAAACCAACATGATACCGTTCCACTCCATGCTAGAATTAAAGAAATAACAGTAAACATACACCCCAACCAGTTATCCGATGTCCGTTATGTTCATGGCCACTGCCCTCAGCCATTTCCACATACTGTATTCTGTAGCACACTGTCTGTTAGATCCGATCCAACTGATCGATCCGTAGGGCAGGCACCCACAGACTAAACTCGACCCGGGGAGATTTCACCACAGCACTGAATATTCTTGGTCTCGGATATGACGGCACGATCTCGGAGAGTAAGAACACAGAAACACAAAGGCTGCTGGTTTCTTACATCTGTTTAATGATTGGGCTAGCGGTATATTTATACAAAAAGGCAAGCAGAAAAAAAACGTTATCAGTTCTATGCATCTGCAGTTACAAGCTAAATTCAGACATACAGAGTAGACGTTGCAGGTTGCATATCCTGTCTGAAAATGCCATTTTTGAGAAGTAAGACAGTTGTTAGGGGGGTGACAGAAAGTTCAGCGGTTTTACTTCCCGTGTTTGAGACACACTGAAACAGTTTATCTAAAACTGACAAAGCTAGCATATTATATTAACCATTTCGGTCCCTGAGAAGAATGAAGCTGGCATATATTGCTTTAACCTTTTCAGTCCCTGAAGGTAACAAAGCTGGCATATACTATTTTTATCCTTACTGTCTTATAAATGGAAAGGGGGAGAGGAGATCAACCAATTCCCCCTGCTATTGTTCTGAACACCAGTGATCCGCCCATAAAACCCTGAAAACAACGCCCTGATGCGTCAAAAATTTGCAAGTCTCCATACCATACAGTCTTGTATTACAATTGATTATTCAGTACACTAACATCATAATATGACATGGCTAGCTGTATAGAGAGAGCCTGTTCCCTGAGGAAATTCTGCACCTTGACTACCAAGAGGCCCACTAGACTGGAGCATCCTAAACGCCCAATTCTTTACCCGCAGAACTGATGTCATTATAACCCACAGCATGTTGCGTTTCATCCTAGGGATCCTACATCCTGTCCCCAGTATCTATATTGATGCCTAGCAAAGACGTAACAGCACGAGGGCCCTCTATCTTGAATGAAAATGTTCAGAGGTGCCCAATTTTAACCACATATCTACCAGCCCAAACGCTTCCGGTTCTTTCTTTGGGATTGTAAGAGTTATGTGCAGCGGTATGGAGATCATTGTCATGCTGTGCTGCCCCCAGACCAGACCTACCCCCAGTACTGAGGTGGGAAGTGAGTAGATCACACACCCGCAGCAGTGAGGGCGTGCCCGGAGTGTGGATTGATAGGGTAGCCAAGGCAGAGGGTACAAGGGTTTAGCCATAGTACTTGCCAGATCCGGGCGTAGAGAGTGTAGCGTAGAGATGTCTGAAGCCGAGGGTCAAGGGCACGAGAGATCTGAGTCGTAGTGGTCCGTGAGCCATGTCAAAGGGTCCGAGAGGTAAGTGAGGTCAAGGGATAGCCGGGATCGTGGAGCCAGAGAGGGTACGAAGACAAGCCGGTTCGGTAACGAGATTTGAAACGCAAGAGGGAGCTGGGCATAGGATCCAAACAGCACGAGCCAAACTAAACTATGCAGAGCGAGGTTGCACAGGAGCTACAAGGATAATAAAGTGCAGTGGACCAATCAGAGGAGGAGGCAGGGCAGAGGTGAGCCGAGGAGCCTCTTGTGATAGGACAAGGGGTGATGACCTGTCCTGCTGCAGCTGGGGGGTGTGAGCCTGGATCCTGGGTCGGGCGGTGGGCGGAGCCAGCTGCCGGGTGCAGTGAATAAATTAACTTGTGCGGCGCATGCTCTGTAAGTAGGGAGAGCGCGCGCCCAGTGGTTGTGATGGCGGCGTGTGAGAGAGCCGAAGGTGAACGGAGGGCGGTGCGTGGACGTGCCGCACTCTGTGGCGAGGAGTAGGAGTGGAGGAAGCAGCGGCCAGTCGGGCAGGTAGAGAAGAGCTGTGCCGAGGGTGGTGTGTGCCCTGATTCCTCACAGTACCCCCCCGCCCCCCTTGAGGATCGGCCTCAGGACGATCCACCCAAGGTTTGTGCGGAAACCTGAGGTGGAAGCGTCTGAACAATGTTGGGGCGTGGATCTGATCCAGCGGGGTCCAGGATCGTTCCTCCAGGCCGTACCCCTTACAATGTACCAGGAACTGCAAATGGCCCCTGGAGAACCGGGAGTCCAGGATGGTCTGGACCTCAAACTCTGGCTGTCCCTGTATGGAGATGGGTTTCGGCCTATGGTTGTTAGCCGGGAAGTGGGTACTCTGAATGCTGGGCTTCTGTAGAGACACATGAAACGCTGTGGGTATCTTCATGGTAGCGGGTAATCGTGGACTGTATGCCATTGGGTTTATATACTCGAGAATTTCGAAAGGTCCCAGGAACTTGGGTGCCAATTTCGGGGTAGGGGTTTTGAGGCAGATGTTCTTGGCTGAGAGCCACACCCTATCCTCTGGCTTATATTCAGGTGCCTTCTGACTATGCCGGTCGGCTTGGAATTTGTATCTCTGGGAAGCACCAAGGAGCGCTGTCTGGATTTTCCTCCAAGAGTTTTGTAGGGAGGTTACCTGAGTGTCGGCTGCTGGTACCCCTGATGGAATGTTGGAAATGGGGAGATGACCGGGGTGGAAGCCATAATTAACGAAGAATGGGGATTCTTGGGTAGACTTGTTTCTGTGTGAATTGATAGCGAACTCAGCCCAGGGTAGCAACTCGGCCCAGTCGTCAAGTGTTTCGGACACAAAGTACCTCAAGTACTGTTCCAAATTCTGGTTCATCCTCTCAGTCTGCCAGTTGGTTTGGGGGTGGTAGCCTGCCACTAAATGGCATCCAGGGTGCAGTGAATAAATTAACTTGTGCGGCGCACGCTCTGTAAGCAGGGAGAGTGCGCGCCCAGTGGTCTTGCCGGCGCCGTGTGAGAGCCGCGGGGGGGCTGTGCGTGGACGTGCCGCACTCTGTGGCGAGGAGCAGGAGCGGAGGAAGCAGCAGCCGGTCGGGCAGGTAGGGAAGAGCTGTGCCGAGAGTGGCGTGTGCCCTGATTCCTCACAACCATTTAGGGTGAAATTAACATATGGCTTTATTGAGTCGGTCCCTTTAAAGACATGACACTTTTTACAGAACTCTCATTAGACCATGTGTAGACTAGCTAATTGAGTGGCTGCAATTAACCATCTCCATGCTGGATTCAGAGCTCTGAGGCAGCTTTATCCAAACAGGGATAAGTCCCTGTTACATACCTCCCCTGTTTGTGGGAAGCTCGTGCTTACCATGGCTAAAGCCCATCCTTCAACTCTCACTCAAGATATCTCTTGAATGAGAGTGGATGGAGTACGAGAACCCTGCATCCCACTGGGATGGAGCCCTTTTTCCAGGTCAGTAATGTCTCCTCAAGAAGGTGCTTGAGCTCAGCACTCTTCAGTCGCTCGAGGAGGATTATTTCCATTAACAGTATTTCCCTGTGTTGAGCGATAGCCTCCTCCCTGAGTTTAGGACGACCACCTGCATCGGGCTCTGTAGCCATATTCACGGGTGGTTCAAGCTGGATGGCGTTTCCATCCATACTGATTGACTCCCGTGGCATCTCAGTTTGGTACAGTAGTTACCTAGTGTTCTACCTGTAGAGGTATGAACACTGAAACAGTTCTGCCTCAATCTAGGCAAAGACTATTTTTCTAGCGGCTATTTTCATTGTGAGGAATATGGTTTGGGCCATGGGGCCACAGTAGCATGACTGTATTGGTATTGTGCTTCTCAGTCATAATTCGGTTCCTCTCTCCTGAATTGTGTGGAAATCCGATCGTAGTACTGAGATGACATTGCGGGTGAGATTATAGCAACACACAGATAGCTTAGTTGTGATGTAGGACCTGTATCTGGATTAAATCACCCCAGAAGCTTCCTTAATTTATTTGTAGTATCTTTGCTGCAGACACTTCCTAACATTTGTCTGGAGTAAAATGACACATTGCTTCAAATGTTCATAGTTCTCTCTTTGTCGTCTCATTCTCCATATGGATTGGAGAAGGCAGGCTGCTTTATTCTTGCGATTTAGCCGACACGTTTTCATTCCTCTGTAGGCAGCGTGTATTGTGAGCGCTGCAGAGCTTTTGCACAGATACTTTTCTCTTTCCAACCTCATTTGGACAAGAGCTTTGTAGTATTTCTGAATGACTCTGCTGCTTCTCTCCCTTTTTAACAACTTCAGCTCATCAGTGTGAGAATCCTGTTTCTGGAGCTTGCTCTGAGTGTGCATCAATACATCCTTCACTATACATTGGAGCTCTGTGGATTTCTTTGCTAGGGACGAAGCTGCTTGCCTCAGTTTCTGGTCCTTCTTGTACTCCCTGTTGTATCGAGTCACCTGGCCTCTAAGCTTGGCCTCTAGCGATACTTTGATGATGTTCAGGGTATCCTTCAGTTCCTCATGTTTCTGAGGGGACACACTGGGTAATCAGACGTTCCTGCATCACTTGTACTTCTTTAGCAGCCTGCAGATTTTCTTCCTGCAGAGATCGCTGTTTCTCTTCTGCATTCTGTAGGTACATATGCAGACCTTGCAGTTGGCTCTACAGTATGCGCTCTGTTTGTGTGCGCTGCTCCAATGCTTCTAACTTTTCATCTTCGAATAGTTTCCTTATTTTTTCTAGCTCGTGCAGCTTTTCCTTCTTTTTATTGACGTGGTCAGTCAAATCAGAATTTTCTTATTTCAGCCTTGTATTTTCTCTTTTTACAGTCTTTATAATATTCAAGGCCTCCTTGTAGTCCTTCTTCCATTTATGCACTTCTAAGTTGAGGCTCCCGGTCTCCTGGCGTGAGACTTCTATCTCTAGGTTGAGGGTGTGAAGCTCCTTCTGAGAGACTTTAAGATCCATACTAAGACTGAAGACAGCTTTTTGAGAGATGTCCAGCACCTCGGCGAGATTGGGAACTTCCTATTTAGAGACTTCCAGTTCTGTGCAGCAACTGCTGATCTCTTGGTGTGAGGCATCCAGCTCTGTACTGAGAGTAGGAACCTCTTTCTGAGAGACTTCCAACTCTCTATGGTAATTGCTAACCTCTTGCTGAGAGACTGCAATCTCTTTCAGTGCCCCCTCATACTTCGGTTTCAGATTAGCAATGATTTTGGCAGATGTGCTCGGTTTTTCATTCATGGCGGTATTAGTAGCATTCGCAGTATCTAACTCAGTCTTTATATCCTCCAATTCCATCCTGGCCAAAGAGTAAATTGTGAGTTCATCCTTCTGTAGCTAACCATTATTTTCTCTCTCCAGTTTCAATTGTTCACGGAGCAGATCACAGTCATGAATGACAGTTTGTTGGGCATCTTCAGGGCTGGTCAAGAGATTGTGACTCCTTGGTTCCTGCTCTGCTTCACTGATATATAGTTTGAGGATTTCTCACTGTCAGCACCAGACAGACACTTCTTTGGGGCCTCTGGATATTCTGTCATCTGCGGGACGAATTCTCCATTTGATCTAGGCTGCAGGGCATCTCGGCCCCCTTTTTCTCTGCAGAACGTGTCTGTTCTTTCCACAATAAGTGAAGAACCTCTTTTCTTTTTCTGCCTTTTTGCTTTGTTCGACTCCGTTCCATCAGGGCTATTGGGGTCTTCTTCTATGTTTGAAACTTCAGCAGTTTTCACAGCATCCACCATGTTTTTCTTGCCATTGCATTAGCTGGCAGGAATATTCGGGGTCATAGAGACCTGTTTGTTTTGTGCGTACCGAGTTTAGGCACCTCCACCATCCTCAAGGTGTTTTGTTGGTGTCCCTGACGAAGTACACTCCATGTACGAAACGCGTTGAATTAAGAGGGCGCATTCCTAGCACTACCTGCTGTGTGATTTTACCCCATCTGCCATTCGGTTTCATCTCCGTTACACCCGCTGCTCCTCCGGCCGGCCGAGACTGTATAGCTACTGGCGCCACTCGATGACGTCATTGACGCGCGCTCTAAGTGAATGCTGTGCATGCAGATAGACGCCTGAAAGCCAGGGAGAGAGAGCCTGCTTCCCCGCAATAGCTGCCATGAGCAAGCCGTGGGACAGCTGAAGTCCATTTGGTTGCTGTGTCCACGCCGTGAGGCAGCTGCTTTCCATCAAGGCGAGTTGAGCGGTGCAGAGAGTACCCACGGGAGACGTGAGAGGAGAAGAGATTCTATCCGGTGACCATTACCCACCATCTGTTGCTGATTGGTAACATGCCCATATACATGTACTGCTGGTAAATTTTAAACTGATGTACGTACAATACTCACCTGCTTTATCACAATATAATTTTTTACATACTACACTATGAGGTTTTTTGCGCTGTTTCTTTTGTCGTTATCTCTCTAGTTTTGTTGGTGCGTCTCATTTCGGGGCCCACATCAGATATATCTTCATCCGTATCTTCCTAGAACCGGAAGGGACAATCTTCCTTGTGGCTGGGTTCAATACAGGAACACCATTTTGCCCTCCATTTTGGCAGTATCAGGTGTAGTCTTCCCCCTGACCTCGGGAGGCGTTATTGCAGCAATTTTCTCTGTATATGCTAGAACCCCAACTGGTAGTCCTACAGGTGGGCACACTTCACTTACAGAGTTCATAGCTCCCATAGGCATCGCTGTAGACTTATTCTTTTTCTTCTTTACCTTTGCAGATTCTGAGACATCAGCAGTACTGGGCACACACTCTTTCTCATTAGTGATGCTGGATGTGGACTTACTAAGAAAAACTTCTGCATTTTCCTTGTGACCACAGTGCATTGCTTGCTGCTGCAGTTCTGTGGCTCGCTTCATGGGCCACATCGGCATCCTCCTCATCATCAGAATAATCCCTACAGTAAATGGACACTGCTCCATGTGGCTGGGCTCTTTATACCAGGAACACATTTTCTTCTCTGTTTTTGCAGTGTCTGTACTTAACTTCAGCTTGTCGGCAATTTTTAAATCCCAGGTTTTTTTCTCTCTATCTCTTCTTCACACAAGTAGTGGGGTAGACTCTGGTCACAGCATCAGTACCTTGTGGGGGTCACCGTCTGTCGCAGTCTTCCCAGTCAAACTGTGGCAATGTGGCTTTCTCCAGTGCAGTGTAGTTTTCCTGCCTGGATGTGTAGTCCTTTAATTTTGGTCACTTCTGCACATGATTCTTTGTTTTATTGCTAAGGCTGTTGCAGAAACAGTATGCAGACAAAAGCACAAAAAAAATCACTTGCAGTCTCCGGGGCCCCTTTGAAATTCAAGGGCCACCTCTCATCCCACTTCTACCACCATATGTAAGGGATGTGTGCAGAGGTATGCAAATGGAGACCGTTTAGGATGAAATTAACATATGGCTTTATTGAGGCTGTCCCTTTAAACAGCACAGCAAGCAAAAATATACAGAAACAACAAACCTATCCATTTGTAAGGGCTAACTTACTTCCCCCAGTATCTCTCTGCAAGACTGGGGGGACGCCCTTAACCACTTATCACCCCAAAGTCTCGGCGGTACCTTAAGCAGGTGGCCCTTCAGGTCAGTGGTGTCCCGGTGTCTTAGTGTGCTTGATGGTCCAGCCTCTGGCAGGTTCCTGGGTCCTATGCGTTCAGGAAAAGAGGTCTGGTCCCCTTGTGTCTTGAAGTCAATATACAATCCTCCTATATATTCAAGACCCTCTCCTCATGTCAGCACTGTTGTGTGCTGAGGAAAATCTCTTTCCTGTGTCTCACATGATGCTTTTTACAGAGCTCTCATTAGTCTAGGTGGAGACTAGCTAATTGAGTGGCTGCAATTAACCAGCTCCATGCTGGATTCAGAGCTCAGAGCTCCAAACAGGGGTAAGTCCCAGTTACAGGGACTTACTCTAAAAAGGGGGGTGGGGTACCCCCCTATCTTGCCATTTTGTAATAACTCCTGTTTACTGTCATCATCTAACAGATTATAGAGCTGAAACAAATAGCTCCTTTTCTGATATTATCCCCATAGTTCTTAAATCTGATTGTTATTTTGTAACATATGCATATATAGTTGCATCAATGGGTGACTCAGAAGTATGTAACTTGATGCATTAATGCATACCTCCCCATAGTTAGGTATGCTGATTTAAACACTAAGGGGCCTATGCAGAAAGGTCCGAAAAAACATTTCGGCAGGGGTTTGAACTTGCCATGTTTTTGGCGAGTTGCTCTCACATTATGCAGGAAGGCCCAATACCTGCGAGAGCAACCTCAGCAAACATGGCGAGTTGCCGGTGTCGAGATGGTCTACCTGCCAAGAAGGGCTCCCCTGGCGAAACCTGCCTGCAGCAGAGACAGGAGATCTGCCACTCTGCGCAAATCTCGCTGGAATTTTTTTTTTTTAAATACATTTTTTATTCATAGTGTAGATGAGCAGGGGGTCTCCTGAGCTGAACCACGTTGGTTTCAGGTCCAGGGACCCCCTGCTTCCAGAGAAACAGGTCCAGATATGGGGTGCCCGTATACCTCTGTTGGAGATGTCTCGATCAAGTGATCGGAACATTTAAATTCTGCAGGGGGATACCAGCACCCATAACGGGGCCTGTATCTCAGGAAGCAGGGGGTCCCCGGACCTGAAACCAACACGGTTATGCTCCAGAGACCCCTTGCACATCTACACTAGAGTCAAAATACACATATCAATAAACAATAATTAATTACCGTAGCGGATAGCCGCTATGGTAATGAAGCTGCATTAATGTCATTTTTATTTATAGTGTGCAGATGGGTGTGTTGTGTATTGCAATGTTTATTGGGGGCAATTGTTCCCAAAAACATGCTATTTTGCCTTAACCCCTTAATTGCTTTAGCAAATAGCCGCTCAGGTAATGAAGCTGCTTTAGTGTATTTTTATTAATAGTGTAAGGGAGCAGGGGGTCTCCTGAGCTAAACTGCTTTGATTTCTGGCTCAGGAAATCCTTCATCCCGAGTATGGGGCATCGGCTGCCAGTGTCGCCGTCATTTTTATAGCGTCCACGTCGCGTGACGTGTGACATGTAAACAATGGGATACCGGCACCCAATGTCCCATACCGTGGCCTGTAACTCGGGAAGCAGGAGGACCCGAGCAGGGTGTCCATCAAAGCGGTTCAGCTCAGGAGACCCCCTGCTCCCGCACAATATTAATAAAAATACATTAAAGCTTCATTACCTTAGCGGCTATTCGCTAAGGCAATGAAGGGGTTAAGGCACAATAGCATGTTTATTGGAAACAATTGCCCCCAATAAACATTGCAATATACAACACAACCACCCCCTGTGCCCCCAACAACCCCTATAACCCCTAACATACTGTACATAAAATATCTTAATTGTTTGGGGATGCACAGGAATTATACGTCAGGCCGGCGGTGGCCCTCGGGTGGTCCCTCAGGTGTCCAGGGTCCCCGCTTGCCTGCAGTACCAATTCTGTGCCCCCAAAAAATAATGAAAAAATACATAAATACTTTAAAATAAATACGCCCCCCCCCACACCCTAACACATACAGTAAGGGAGATGAAGAATACTAAAGCGCTCCCTTCAAAAGTTATGAGGGTAACTCCCCTGTTCTGACTAGTTAGTAAAATCACAGTATTACACAAGCAAAACAATAAAAAATAAAAATAAATTAAAGTAGTGAATCAGGAATAACGAATAATAGGATCATTCCAACCCTTGAACTTATGTTTCATTATGCAATATTATGCTAATTATCTAAGCTTAAAATTTTCTTTGATGTATCTTGTTGACAATACTTTATATTTGATATTGGTTGTATTTCCCTGGTTCCTATGATTTAGGTTCACAATCTGTGTTATGCAGTATATATGTGTTAATATGTCTTTAAATTCACTTTCTTTGCATTCATTTTTTTAATCATGTTTAGAGGTTTTTATTTTCACTTTTCTTGTATATAGCTTAGATGCAACACAACAAGTCTTTTAATCCACTTTGTTTATGTCTTTTGTTTATATATTAGTATTCCTTAGTAAGTATTAGTTTAGTTTTGCATAGCTTTATTTCGTTGAAATGCGCATGCCCATGTAAGCAGCAATGTATTTTGTTCTGCTGGAAGGTTTAGTAAAGCTTTGGTATTGTGTTCCTATGTTTGCCCACATCCAAGATGGCCACACTGCCTTTGGTACTTCCTTTTTCCCTTAGATCGGCACTGAGTCGCTCTGCGCATGCGCGATGACGCGCGCAGCGTCATGACGTCATCAGGTTCCAATTTTTGGCGCGAAATGGCCCACAGGTAAGAGGGTATATAATGCATGTTATCACATTGTGTTTTATCCTTGAAAAAGAACGCTGTGACGTTCGAAACGCGTTGGATGGGTCTTTTGTCACATTAAAGTGCCCTTTTAATCATTTTTTGTTTTGGGTCCTTCCTGCTCCGTTTGTGCTGGTGCGCTTTTTGGTCTCCTTTTTCCCTGTATTGCATTGAGTAGCTGCACAGCCTGCCTACCTGCCCTACCAGGATGTGAGTATTTGTATATTTTTCAGGGGAACCTGCCAATGAGACTGATGGTGAGTGGGTTGCACCACACATCACCTGTCTTCAGGAGGATAGTACCCATAATATCACACAATAGGTACTATATCAATTGTTAGTACCCTGGTTTAGTGGTTTGGCTTATTATTTTTGATATTATACCTGCATTTGAGTGCTTCAGCTATTTTCCACATAAACAAAATCTATTCTAACAACATATAAATAGTGCCCCAAATCCCCACAATGCAACCTGTTCAATCAGTGTTGATGAAGTCCATGTGCTTAATCAGTCCCTTGAATCAATGTCCAGTGTGTGTACTTGAATAGGTTATCCCCAACAGCTGTAAGTCCTCCTGTAGATATCGTGATGTTCATGTCCTCCCACCTCCTGGTTATCCGGTATCCATCTTTGTGACGTCATCATTCCGGGTCCTCAATGGCTGGAACGCAAAGTCCTCATGCGTTTCAAGTGTGCGCATGCGCAGTAGACATACGCTCGATCTCCTTCATCTCCTTCCAATTTGAGACGCCTGAAGTGCTGGCTGCATATGAGTCATTGCACAAGCGTCAGTCTTTAATCATTCTGTGTCCTCAGTAGTTGGAACGCAAGATCATCATGCGTTTCAAGCGCACACATGCGCAGTAGATATCCGCTCGATCTCCTTCAAATTGAGATACCTCAAGTGCAGACTGTATATCAATCATTGCACTAACGTTAATCCTTCAAACTGTAGTCCTGCAAGTGTAGGATGAATTGGCTGATCAGCGTTTTTCTTCTATAGAGGTCCTTCCATGCGTCATCTTCTTTTGTTAATCATTGGGGGGAGTTATCTTCAATTTTAGAAGTCCACGATATTACAAAGAAGAGGAAAAAATGGGGTGATAAATTAGCACAACACTATATGAACAAGCTGTTAATACATTATTTTACTATGAAAAGTGATTAATAATAAAAGTTAAAAAAAGGTTGGTTTTGTCAATACTCTAAACTCCACAGCCCCAGTGGCATACTGACCTGACAGTTCTAATATTTATCCAATACAGCAGGCAGTGGCAGCAGCCTATGGAAAAAGTGATTTTACCTTTCCTCAATGAAACATCCTAATGACAAAAAGTCATTTAGTCCATTAGGGAATACCGCAACTAATGTGTGGATCCAGAATGATTCACGCTGTAATAATAAAACATCCTTTTCCAATCCTGCCCTAGCTTTTTTGATATGTTCAATACCCATTAGTTTTAGTGATGAAATGGGATGACAGAATTCAGAGCAATGTCTAATAAGGGCGGTGTCTTCCGCACGGTTATTTATTTTACTCTTATGCTCAATAAATCTATTTTTGAGCATCCGATTGCTCTTACCAATATAACATAGTCCACAAGGACATTTGATCATGTAGACTATGTTCGTGGTGGTACAGGTAATACGTTCCTTAATAGTGAACAACTTGCTACTTCTAGAATGGTAGAACTTATCTCCAGTATTTAAACTGTTACAAATGCTACATCCATAATAGCCCACCTTGGGTGAACTCAGGAAATGTGGAGTAATATAATGTTTCTCATTGTCAGCCTTAATAAGAATGTCCTTAAGATTTTCTCCACGTTTATAAGCAAAATGTGGGAAATCCCTACAGACATCTTTCAGTGTATCGTCAGTCTGTAGTACTTTCCAGTGCCTTTTAAGTGTTTGTTTGATAAAACCACTGGCTGTTGTAAATTTACTTACAAATGTAAGACGATCACTTTTAGGGTTTATTTGTGGGATTTTATTAAAAGCTGTAACAACTTCAGACCTGTTGTGTCCCCTCTCAACAAATCTCTCCTCAATCTCCTTTAGAGTGTCCTCCAAATTAGTCGGCCTGTCTATTATGCGTGTAGCTCTAATCTTTTGAGAGAATGGTAACATTTGTTTCAGCCGTTCTGGATGAAAACTGGAAGCATGTAAAGTGCTGTTTTTATCTGTAGGCTTCCTATACAGGTCGCTATGAAGTATTCCATTCTCATATGTTAGAAGCACATCCAGATATGAAATCTGTTTAGTGCTCCAGTTTTTTGTGAATCTTACTGTAGTATTCAGCCCATCTAGATAATCAAAGAAATTGATAAGTTCTTCCTCTGTACCTTCCCAAAGGAATAGCAAATCATCGATTTATCTACAATAGAATAACATCTTATTATAATGCTCAGTGGGATAAATGTATTTCTCCTCAAAGTCTGTCATATATAAATTAGCATAGGAAGGGGCTACATTGCTGCCCATGGCCGTCCCTGCTGTTTGTAAATAAAAGGTTTGCTCGAACTTAAAATAATTTTTATATAGAACGAAATGCAGGAGGAGCATAATATAATCCACAGGTGGATTTATTTTGTGGGAATTCATGAGATTTTGTCTAATGACATCTAAACCATTGTCATGTGGAATTATGGTGTATAAATTGGTTACATCCATAGATACCATGGTGATGGTTTTACCATTTAGGGGCACTGAACGTACTTTTTTAAGAAAATCAAAAGTGTCCTTTATGTATGACTTGCTTTTAATGACCAAGGGTTGGAGAAAGGTGTCAATAAAAACTGCTAAAGGTTGATTAATTGAACATGTTGCCGATATTATGGGCCTGCCTGGGGGATTTTGCAAACTTTTATGGATCTTAGGCAATAAATAAAGGACTGGACGCCTTGGATTTTTCATAGTCAAAAAATTAACTATATCCTCATTGATCCATAAATTGTTAAGTCCCAATTGCAATATGCAGTTAATTTCAGTTTGATACCTTAAAGTCGGATCCATGTCCAATTTGATATAACATTCTTGATTCTCCAGCTGCCTCATGACGTCTACTCTGTACACATCATAATCCTGCACTATTCTCTCTGAGTTTTTTAAGAGCCTCCTTTTGTGCAATTGTTAGATTGTAGTTTGTGTAGTGGTGCCTTTTAAAATATTGTTGAACATCATGTTTTATAAGGCGCATAAACACGTTCACACCTGTGTTTTTGAAGGGGGCAATAAACCTTGATTTCGATTTACATTTTGGGTTTACCTGCTGTTGCTGCTGCCACTGCTGATCCTGCTGATCTGTGGGTCTAGAAAAGAAAGATTTTAAATTTAAATTCCTTTCAAATTTGAATAGTTCAACCTCTAATTCAAAGGGATCTGGTCTTGTAGTAGGGACGAATGAGGGACCTTTGGATAAAACACCGATATCCATTTCTGTTAGTTCATGATAAGACAAATTGATAATCAGATTATGCTTACTCATATTGGACGTGGGCGAAGGACTGGAGGTGTTCTTTGTACTTCTGTTGCCCCTCCTTGTCTTACGTCTTTGGCCCTTGATGTCTGTCCTCTTCCCTTGTCTAAAAAAGACCTCCCTGGGGTTTGGGTTGCTGCACCTTCCGCTGATGAAGTGGTGTCAGAGTCACTTGTAAAGTCAGTTGGTTTTTTAGCCGTTTTTTTTTATTTTGTTAGATTTTTTGAACGCCTATCAGCCTTTCGCCAGAAATAGACATTATTATCTTTATAATCTGTCACTACTTTCTTAAACTTTTGTTTTTTAAAATGAATTAAATCATCTTTGAATTTTTGCAGCTTGGTTTTAAGCTCATCTAATGATTGGACAGTAGTATCGTGTGTCTGTTCAATAACAATTTCTATTTTTAGAATCTCGTGCCTCACGGTCGTGAGTTGCTGACCCACCTCTTCTATCACCAGTAATATTAAGTCTAGTGACGCTTTGCTCAAAATTTTGCACCAATTGTCACAAAAAACATTACTATCAATACCAATTGTGGGGCGATTTTTTATCCGAAACCCCCTAGGGATGAGTTTCTGTTTATAGTACTCTGTTAGTGTATTACCATGAGAGTAAAGTTCGATTTCTTTTTTCTTACGCCTTTCCAGATCTTTAATATGATCTGTGGGTCTGTAAGGCCCAAATGCCCGCAAGGCCTAAACACCCACTAAGGGCCAAATACCCCCTTCACCCACCCCCGCAACCCACAATAAGCCTGGCACGGGTGGTTAACCCCTTCATTGCCTTAGCAGTTAGCTGCTACGGTAATGAAGTGGCTGTAAATGCATTTTTCCTGCATCGGATGCATGCCGGGGGTCTTCGGTGCTGATAATAATGGGTATCAGCTCCGGAGACCCCCAGCATCAATCATAGGCAGGAAACATGCATTTTTTTTCTTAGTCCCGTCTCTGCACTTCTCGCCAGCTCATCCCCAGCTTCTTGACAACTATTTTTGGCGGGGCCATTTGGCGTTAAATTATCAATTTGAGAGTGGCGATCAGCTGCGAGATGCTGACCGGGGCTCCTAGAATATCACGAGTTGTAGAAGCTGGTGATGAGCGGCGAAAAAAGGGCTTCTCGGCAAGCAATCGGCGGGTTTTTTTTTTCGCCACAAAAAACGTTGGATTTTCATAATCTCGCCAGGTTCTCGCTGTTTACTGAATAGCTATAGGCACTTTTGGAAAACCCTGGCGAAAACTGACTTATCTGAGCTTTCTGCATAGGCCCTTAAATCTTTTTCTATCACCTTGCCAAATCACAATACCATAAATTATTTCTATAAGCTCAGGGAACACCCAAACATGTTTTATTTATGCAACCAAAATTAAATCAATCAGATTTGGAAGCAGGATAACTGTGCAGCCTATTCAGCTAAAGGCTCATAATTCTGTGCCACCATGACAATACAAAATATATCCATCCACCTCTGTGTGGTAGAAAGCTAGTTTATTCCACAATAGCTGTATGGGATCTGATGTTGCAATTCCGGAATGGGCAAAATATGCAACTCAATCAAAGCAGGGGTCTCTTGTTAGTCATGAAACTAATTTAGGGCAGCTGATAGAGTGCCAACAATTTTTTTTTTAAATCTGCGATTGAACCAGCCTTTACCTCCATTTGTCTGCTGGTTCAACCGTGCTGTAGTACTCGCCGCAGGTCCGAGTGACCTGCATTGGACACACAGGCACCGCAGATACTCGCGCCCATCAACCTCGACAACCAGGAAGCCTCCTGGAAGCTGATAAGTAGTCACACTCAAATCAGTCATCTTTTGCGCAGGGGTTGATTCAATCAGCTTGCTTGCTCGACAAGTAGCTCCTTCTTTGTTGCCAGCCAAACGAGTGAGATTTCTGTCTCACTTCCTGTCCCTCCTTCAGCTTGGGAGGAACGCTGTGATCGGCTCTCGGCGTGCCCCCTCCCTCTGGTGGATGGTAGAGGCGGGACACTCTTTCTCTTTGGGTGGCGTGGGCTCGTCCTTTGGCCAGTCACTGCACAGGTGGGCGTGGCTACAGCTTTCGCGCCACTCCCTTCTTTTAGCTTGGGTTCTGGTTTTGGGGCCAAACCCTTGCACATCTCTCTCCACATTTCTCGCACAGCCTGCTTGCACGCAGCACGTGCGCGATCTAGGCTTGGCGGGAGTCGCCATTTTGGATCACCATTTTAACCTCCTCCATGCCCCGCAGAGCACATGTATCTATCGCCGCCATCTTTAGTGAGCCCACTAAGCCCACGATAGTGCTACTCTCAGTGCCTGAAGTGCAACTCGTTCCTAAGCACTCACTACACTCAGTATGGCTCTAACCAGTGATAAAAACGCATGGCATACCCCAGGCTAGGCAGAACTCTCTCCTTGTACAACGCACTCGCTGACGGTTCATTACAAGCACTCTGTGGTGTGTATCCTGGATACCGGCTAGTGTACTTGGACTTCCAGCAGTACTTGTCGTCGTCATCCTACTTTTGGCCACTCATAGTGCAGACCCTTATGCTGAAGTTCCTGTCCCAAGTTAACCAGGCTACCTCCATTGGCATCCTACACTATCTGCCTCAAGAATACTAGGACAGCTGTAGCCGAGTGTACCCAAATCTACATCACCCTCTTAGGGCACCTAGGGTGTACTTTGCAAGAGAACAGTCTCTCCTGACTACCCCTAGTCTCCAAAAATGCCCATCTTTCTGCAGCACTTGCTCTGAAAGTGTACATAATACTTCCAGTCCTGGTTCGCTGAAAACCTGTCCTGATTATCTCAGCAGCGCCTCCAATTATAGCCCATTGACCCCCCCTACCCCCCAACCTCATATCAGTTCAATATCATATCACCCTAGGGTGTCTCTTGGTCTGGCTACACCGATATATAACACTACTATTACTGTAGCAGAGTCCCCCTCCTAACTTCCGGTGAGGGGTAGCTGCCGCCACTAGGCTGATCGGTGGATTTTCGCGCAATCAGGAAGTTGACAAGAGATGGCCATCTTGGAGAGGGGGGGCACGCATGCGCAGTGTGGTCAGCATGGTGGCCATCTTAGATTGGCTCCGCATAGACTGCAACGGGACTAGTTCAAGAATACTCGGGAGGAAGAGAGATCACGTGTGGTGGTCGGTCTGGAAGCAGCCTATAAGGAGCAGGATATCCTCTGTGAGCGGAGAGCCCGCAAACCAGAGCTGATGGAGGTGGCAAGCTGGAAGGTAGTGTCCAGGGAGCAGTGGCTTGCTGGATTAGGCCAGAAACTTGCCCCATAGGCCCTCAGCTAGGCCCTGAGCCACCATCAGCTATGAATTGTAGAGAAGGTGCCAGATAGGGACCCTTCCCCTTATATCAGTGAGAGCACTGCTGTACCGGTGGGCGGACGCCCACACGGCGTTCTGCTGCCTGGGCCCAGCCTGCAGGTTGTAAGGACTTTGTGTGAGACACTCCAGCTGGAGCTCACAAAGAGATATAGCTCACCCCAGGCATCCGGAAGCGGAGGCTTAGGCCTAATATGAGCATAAAGTAGCCCGAGTATTTCTTTTAGGCATAGGGAAAGGGGGCTACATTACCATGTCAACATTTCAGTGCATGAAGCCTATATATATATGCACCATATAATGTACTATAATAATTTACTCTATGTAATCTTCTTAACTATCATGTCACTGGGAGTAAGAAAAATGTGGCACCTTGATCTTTGTTTAGCAATATTACGCAAACAGTATAGAACATAACTGTAGAGATATAAAATTTAATTTGCCATATTTGTTGTGATAGATTGAGAATTCAAATAAAAAATTAGCATAAACCAAGGTCGAACCCATAGAGACAGAGACAATGATACAATGCAAACAACAGAACCAGCGCAGCCTAAAATTAATTGAGTGACCTATGTGGACTGAAAAATATAAAGGAGAGTGTGCAGATATATACCTTCCCTCCCCAAGAGATATCAGATGTTCAGATGAGTTTACTTGTATCCAGGCACTCATTTAACCCCCCCCCCCCCCTGGAGACAGAGTCCCTAACGTGTAGACCCAATACTTATTTTGTGTCCCAAACAATATACAAAGGGTTAAAATGTTTATTGATAGCCCTTATATGGTTCCAATCCATTATTGCTATCAGCCCACTCACATTTTATCCTCCAATGAAGTTGTAATTCTGAGCGACGAAACACATAGGACTTTTTCCTGGATTTTTTGGACTCTCACATGTGGCGTCATCACGCTCACAGAGAAAGGATCTGTGGAACCCTGGCTGTAGTGTCAAGGAATTGGAGGATGCCTGTTTCAGTTACGCCTTCCAGTCCTCATCTGGAAACGTACTTACGTCATCGGCATACCTAGGAGTGGTGTTCCCGGCTCTGGTTGCCAAATACACATTCAGCTGATGACCACTGAGATTGTCGTACCATGCGTTTTTACATTCAGCGTTTGTGAGTTGCTAGATTTGAAATTGTGTCTGATTAAAACTGGGTCACAGAGCGAAGTTGGGATGTGGTGCACCAACGTAGTTGGGATCATAGTTGCAAGGTCAGGGGAATGTGCAGCAGCGTAGTTTGGGTCACGGTTACATAGTATATACAACTACTTTACTGTGCTCAACTAGATTAATACTAGGGTAGTAAATTAATACTGGCATGCTCAGTCTGTATAGGGTCAAAGTCCTGCGAACCCCATCCGGGAGGAACCTTAGAAAGTGAAACAAAAATGGAACAGACAAGCACAGCCTCTATAAGTGGAAGTATTAGATACAAAAATAAAATAATAACTGCTCACTTACATGTGAGTAAAACTCGACGGGTGTAGTGTGGAGCGTGGGTACTAGCACCTCAGCAGTGGGCTCGATCAACCGGTGGGTAGAATTTTTCTCCCTGCTCAGGTTGTCCCTTTCCGGCATCCTTCACCAGATCTCGGGAGTTCCGAAGCCTCCTACGTCACTTCCGGGTTGAGCTTGCAATCATACACCTCTGCTCTGATGAAGCCCCTAAAGTGCAAAATGCATAGGGTTAATGTTACTGAAGGAGCGCCAAGCACTGAGGCATACATCCTAAGAGAGCTTGATCTCTCACTTGAGCGGTGACGCCTAGGAGAGGAGGAGACCAGAGCAGCGGTGTAAGATGGCGCGCGCAAACCAGAAGTCACGTAGGAGGAATCCCGCGAGACTTCGTAACTCCTGAGATCCGGTGCAGGACACCGGCAAGGAGAACCTTAGCAGGGAGAAAAATCCGACCGACGAGTTGATCGAGCCCACCATGGGGGTGCTAGTACCCGGGCTCCTCACTGTAACGCTCATGCTACCCGCAAACCTGACAAGACCCCGGTACTGAGGTGGGAAGGGAGAACACCACACACCCACGGCAACGGAGGCGTGCCCGGAGTGTGGTATTTGAGCAAAGCCGGGTCTGGGCTGAAGAGGACGGTTAGTCGGGTACTTGCCGGGTCGTGTCCGTAAGCCAAAGGTCTGGGAGTGGAGAGGGCTGCATAGTCAAGTTCCATTTGCCGAGTCCGAGGAGTATAGAAGACATCATAATTGAAGAATGACAGGGTGAAGATCCAGAGAGGGTTTGCAGACTATCCGGGTCAGGAACGAGGAGACTGAAAAACAAGGGCAAGAGCCAAGCACAAGACCAGACAGCACCAAGGTACAGAAATCTATGCTGAGCACTGACTGAAGGTGGAGATGAGGATTAAATACCAGACAGGTGCCAATCAGAGGTTAGACGGAACGGAGACGCGGCCCGAAGAAGCACCGGGATAGGGGCCAGGAGATGAGGAGGCGAATAGGAGCCCGGGAGCGTGGCGTGGAGTGATGTGTTAGATGGGGGCGGAGCCAACCTCCAATAGCCGGGCACCAGAGGCGCGGTTCCGCGCACACCCTCTAAAGCCGACGGGCTGACGCGCGCGACCCGGAAGAGGAACAGGAGCTGTGGGGGAGACACCCACAATAGCGGAGGACCGGCTGGGACCCAGAGCAGCGGTGGCAGCGGCCGCAGAGGAAGGTAAGGGAGGGACAAGACGTGCAGGATGTGACACCTTACAGTACCCCCACCCCTCAAGGATCGATCTCCGGACAATCTTCCCAGGGCTTATGGGGAAACTTTTGATGGAAATGCCTGAGCAAGGACGGAGCATGGAGTGGTTGCCGTGAGACCCAGGAGCGTTCCTCCGGTCCATACCCCTTCCAGTGGACCAGGAACTGGACCTTGCCTCGCGAGATACGAGAGTCGATGATCGATCGGATTTCAAACTCCTGTTGTCTTTGTATCGTAACTGGAGTGGGCCTGTGTAGATGGTGAGAGAACCGAGCACTTTGAATGAATGGTTTCAAGAGGGAAACATGGAAGACTGGCGGGATTTTCATGGACGGCAGGAGACGAAGACAGTAAGCCACAGGGTTTACCTATTGAAGAATAGAGAAGGGGCCAAGGAACCTTGGAGATAGCTTCGGAGTGGGTGTCTTCAATCTGATGTTCTTCGATGAGAGAAACAGAAAAGGTAGGGGAAGCAAGGGGTTAAGACAATCTGGCTGGAGAAACTGATAGTTGGGAAAACCCAAAAGAAGGCAAAGCCTCTAGAGGGAGTGAGGGGGGAATAAGATATGATCATTTAATACTTACACGGCCCAGTGTAAGTACAGATGATTAAATGGTATCTGTGGGGTTTTCTAAACCCATCCAAACTGATAACCAGGTAATAGATGCAGGTGTTCGATCATGAGCAAAATTACATCAGGGAATCCCCTCTGTGATGCCCGTGGTCGACCCGGTTCCTCCCCAATAGGGCAATATAGGGTGAGTAAGGCAAGGTGTCAGCACAGAATTCAAAAACTTTAATTGGAGTATAAATACTCACAAATCACTCACATGCAAAGCCTCTAGAGGGAGGAAAGGAGGAATAAGAAATAATGATTGAATACTTACACGGCCCAGTGTAAGTACAGATGATGAAATGGTATCTGTGGGGTATATAAACCCGTCCAAAACGGTAACCAGGCTATTTGATACAGATATCCGGTCACGAGCAAAATTTCAGCAGGGATTCCCCTCCGTAATGTCAGTGATTGACCCGGTTCCTCCTCAATGTGGAGGTGTAGGGTAAGTGAGGCAAGGTGTCAGCACACAGTTGAAAACATTTATTGAAGTATAAAAACTTACAAAGCGCTCACATAGAACAAGTCCCAGGCACACTAACGTAGCGAGGTGAGGCGTCCTGTCGCAGATGGCTCTGTCTCCGCGTCCGGAATACAGGAAGATGGGAACTCTCGGTTCAACTGCGACCGTGACTGCTTCACACTGACTACGGAAGCCTCCGTGGGCCAAAAACAGACAGGCAAAGAGCAACGCGTTTTGCCGATTCAACGGCTTCCTCAGGCTCATAAAGTACAGCTGGGAGGGTCCCATCATGTTATATAGACCCTAGACAAATCATTATTACTAATTGGAAGAAGCTCTTCACACAACAGTAATTGTTGTGCTGCTTAACATATCCCTATTCAATCTCATTGCTATTAGTCACATTCAGATGATATTATTCTATATCCTATTCACATCTAATGGATAGGAAATTTACAACTGGCAATCATGTCCCTTAGAAAATATTGTAGGTTATTGATACTCAATAATGATGATAATTATAGATCACAATTTTTTTAAATTGCCCTTGTAATTATATACTTAATAATTGGGTTTTACGACCATTCTTAATTCCACATGAAAAATTCTGCATAAAAGACTAACAACTAACTCAAAAAAAGAGTCCTTTAAAAAAAGATTAATAAAACAAATATATACTCAAAAACCCACTTAAAGTTCATACAAAATAAAATGAATCAACAAAAACACAGCACCTATAATGCATTTTTATACATTCATATTCAAAGACTAATACTAAAACCAGATTCACTATATAAAACATCCTCAGTGTTCAGAATTCCACATAGATTATATAATCCAAAATGTAGGCATTGAAAATTCAAAGATAAAAATTCACAAATAATAATTTACAGATACAAATTCACAGATAAAAGTGAGGGAAGGGAAACAAGAAACAAAAAACAGGATGTTAGAACATATTTATATTTTGATGTTAACATAAACAATATAATTGATTGCAAAGTGCACCAAAGGGGACAATGCTGAATTTGGAACCATGAAATGCGAACATATTATAAAAATGCCGCAATGTCCAGATCCACGTTCAAACCATGAGGGGTTAGTGTTTTAAGCTGATAGATCCAGAACGTCTCCCGTTGATGGAGACGTCTGAGTCTATCACCCCCCTCCAATCCTCAGATATACCTCAATCCCCCTATATATCAGTCCTGAGGGATCTCCCCCATGTGTAAGGCTAAAGTGTAGTGAAACACTATGGGTGATTAAACCTCTCCTGATGTTACCCATGTGCTCTAGCATGCGGACCCTTAAACTCCTAGAGGTCCGGCCCATATACTGGAGTCCACATGGGCACTCCAGGAGATACACAACAAAAGTCGTTCTACAATCTATAAATTGTTTAGTTTTAAAAGTTTTTTTAGTGATATTTGAACTAAAATTCACTTTATCTTGTGATGCCTGTTTGCAAGCTTTACAATTAAACAATTAAAAAAGCCTACTGGTTTAGGCATCCAATTACTGTTTTGAATCTTAATTTATTTTCTAAATACACTTGGAACCAGTTGAGCTTTTATATTTTCTGCTCTTTTAAAAATGACACGTGGAACTTCTGGTAAATAATCTCTTAATACCATATCTTTACGTAGAACGTGCCAATGTCGTTTTAAAATTTTACCTATTTTGTGGGCCTCTCGATTGTATCGCGTCACGAAGGGTACCACATAATCTGTACTGGTTTTTACAGGTTTGGACACCAGAAGGTCTCCCTTAATTAGTTGTGAAGTTTAATAGAGGGCTTTTTCAATAATTTCAGGTTTATAATTCCTCTCTTCGAATTTTATTTTCAGGAGGTTAGCTTGTTCGTTAAAAAACTCCTTCTCCGTACAGTTACGTCGAATACGACAAAACTGGCCATAGGGTATGTTATTGAGCCATCTGGGGTGGTGACAACTACTATTGAGAAGAAAGTTGTTGGCATCAACTTCCTTAAAATAAGTTTTAGTTTTCACACTATTATTCTCAATGTATATTGTTAAATCAAGGAAGTTGATGCTACTGGAACTGCTCTCTGATGTAAAGGTTAGGTTTACTTTATTGTTATTAATGTGGCCTAGAAATAGGTCCAAATCCTCCCTAGTTCCATGCCAGATGAAAATGACATCATCAATATATCATTTCCATAGGACTAGGTTTGCTTCAAAAGGGTTGCCTGACCAAATATTGGCCTCTTCCCAATAAGCCATGAAAATATTAGCATAGCTCGAAGCAAACCTAGTCCCCATAGCCGTGCAACACTTCTGCAGGAACATAGTTCCATCGAACCAAAAAACATTATGTTTTAAAATATACCTGATCCCATCCAGCAAAAAGCGTTTCTGTTCAGATGGGATCAAAGGATCTCTCTCTAAAGAATCACTAATTGCTTCACAGCCGTCCTCATGTCGGATGGAGGTATATAGTGAAGCAACATTGCATGTTACCAATATAAATTCCTGTTGCCACTACACTTCTGATAAAACATTTAAAACTTGTAGGGTGTCCCTCAAATAGGACTTTGCACGTGTAGCATATTTCTGAAAATACAGGTCCACATAATCTGAAAAATTCTGTGTAAGTGACCCAATACCCCAAATAATGGGTCTCCCTGGTGGTCTCAAACGATCTTTGTGGACCTTGGGTAAAAAATAAAACACAGCCTTAACTGGTTTTGATTTTAACAAATATGTGAATTCTTTCTCGCCCAAGATCCCTATCTCTTTAGCTTCGCTTAAAATCTTTGACAGCTCCTCCTGATATAATTTAGATGGATCTCGTTCAAGTTTTTCGTAGGTGACGGTGTCATTCAAAATACGCTGGGATTCTGAGAGGTAGTAGCTGGTGTCCATCAATACCACCCCTCCACCTTTATCAGCGGGTTTGATTGTGATACTACTATCCTCAGTGAGAGTCTTCAATGCTTCCCTTTCCTCCTTATTAAGACTATCGTGATATTTATTCCTATTATTAGCTAATTGCTCAAAGTCGTCCATAATAAGCTGATTAAAAACCTCCAAATACTGCCCTTTGCAGTGGCTAGGATAAAAACTGGATTTACTTTTCAAATTAGAATGAACAAACCTATAGGGCATAATCAAATCATCCTTTGGTGTTAAATCTACCTGTACAGGTTGCCCTGTCCTTTGGCTCGTAATATTCTTATTAAGGAAAAATCGCTTAACTGTGAGTTGGCGTAAATAGTTTTGAGCATCTATAAATAAGTCAAAGCCACTTGGACCCCGTGAAGGTGCAAAATGAGTCCTTTGGCTAGTACATTAGTCTGTGCTGCATCTAATACTTTAGAACTAATATTAAAAACACTACTTAATGCATTGACCTTTTGCTCTCTATGTTTTCTTCTTCCCCTCTTCCCTCTCTGCCTCTTTTTTTCCCTTTCACCTCTATTGTCCCTGATACCCCTGGATCGTCCAGACATGAGAATTGATTCTGTGTCACAATTGGTGACTGGGGTGCCTGGTCTAAAAAAGAAACCCCAGTTTTATTTCTATCCACACGTTCCCAAATTGGACTTTTCTGTATAAAATGATCATTCCTCATGTCTCTATGATCCCTTCTATCTCTTCTATCCTCATATCTCTCTTTTGATCTCTCCTCCCTGAACCTTCTAGGTGATCTATCATGCCTTGGCGAGCGTTCCCACCTTGGAAAACGCTCCCGTCTATCCCGCCATTCATTCTTTGTGTATCTATACTCCCTTGTTTGATAATGGGAGTCATTACTCCCTTTTCTATAATGATGGTAAGTTAATCTCTGTCCTCCCTCCCTTCCATATTCCCTATCATATCGTCCATAACCGCCAGACTGATGGCTGGTACTGGGATTGTTATCCCGCCTCTTCTCTCTGTATTGTTGTTGGGGTTTAGACCCTCTCCCATTTATATTGCCTTTCCTTTCTTCCTCCAGGGTTTCTTTATAGGTAGGATAATTGTAGTTTAAATTGGACTTTTCCTACCTACTGGCATACTAAATGGTGTCTTTCTTTCTTTTCCTGACGTGGAATTACTTCTATCTCTATTCTTCTGGTCCCTAGTAGAAGATATGTCCCATTTTTTCTGTTTCCCATCCCTATAGTCTTCCTCATCTCGTACAAATTTTTTATTCTTATTAATGAGGATGTTTTTCTCTAAAACGTCTAGTTCATCCGACAATTTTTTATTAAGTGTACTAAAGGAAGGACAATCCATAAGGGGCTCGAGTCTAACCTTAATTTGGTTGATCTCCAAATTCAAATCTTTCAGAGTTGTATTGTGGTGTGATATTAGCAAATTCATTAGATCTATGCTGCATGTGTCTAAAAAAATCCCAAATGCAGCTATATTCGATCTCTGCTAAATCAAATGAGGCTGGTTTGAATACTCTAAGACCCCTAGGTATTCTAGAGACCTTGAGATATTCCTCTAAATATGACCGATCTAATAATATGCGTAACTCTTTCTTCATTGCTTTATCTAATTTGTCAAATTCAGATTTTACAGTATCTGTAACATTAATTTCTTCTTTGATGTTCAATCTACTCTCCATGTCATTGCTTCGGAGTGCTCTCTTTTCAAATACACTCTGTTTGGTGCTAATATCAGATACACTATGGGGGTAGTGTCAATTTCTGCTACCTCCATGTCAGACATAAGCCAATTCTAAAACTCAGAGCTAAAAGGTTGCAGCCACAGGTAAGGATAGAAATACAGATCAAAACAGAAAATCGGGCGCTTACCTAAAAGTTAAGAATCAAAAATGAATTACAAATAAATTAAACAAAAAATTACAATGAGATGAATATTGTTACCAACAAATACGGTCTCTCTAGGTAATGAAAGATGACCTTTAAATCCCTTCTGCTTCAACCCCAAAGAGGGACCATCCAAGACCCTTGGTAAAATGTGACAAACAGAAAAGGTAGGGGGAGCAAGGGGTTAACACAATCTGGCTGGAGAAACTGATCATAGGGAAAACCCAAAAGAAAACAAAGCCTCTAGAGGGAGGGAGGGGGGAATTATCATCTCTTATTCCCCCCTCCCTCCCTCTAGAGGCGTAAGAGCTGCAGGGGGTGCCATCCCTTCTCTCTTTTTTTAAATCCATGCCGTAATAAAGTATCTTCTAGCACAATCCAGCCTTCGCTATTTTTGTTGTGCGGCCGTGCCCGCTGTTTTTCTCTCCTCCCCGGTGAGGACACATTGCCTGTATCTCTACACAGCCTGGAGCACGCAAAGACAAAGAAGAAAAAAACCGGAAGAATTTAAAGACACCAGTGAGTAATCTCATTATCATAATGTCAATGTTGGAGCTTCCCCAGGTGATATGACTCATATAGTAGCGGGACTTATGTATGGGGTCTGGGTGGGTTTTAGGACTTCCCCCAGACAACCCTTCACAGTCACCACCAGACCACATCCCTACTACGGGTCATTTATTATTCAACTCCTTTACTCCTCTTTCATCTGGATAAAGCAGCAATCAAATTACTCAGGTGGACGTATATGCTCTGTAGCACTGGTTAATTGAGGGAGTCGTGCACCTCAATGTTCCCTCCATAGAAGACAGTGTAGTAGAGGAATGCCAGGGTGAAGATCCAGAGAGGGTTTGCAGACTATCCGGGTCAGGAACGAGGAGACTGAAAAACAAGGGCAAGAGCGAAGCACAAGACCAGACAGCACCAAGGTACAGAAATCTATGCTGAGCACTGACTGAAGGTGGAGATGGGGACTAAATACCAGACAGGTGCCAATCAGAGGGGAGGCGGAGCAGAGGCACGGCCCGATGAAGCGCCGGGATAGGGGTCAGGAGATGAGGAGGCGGGAAGGAGCCCGGGAGCGTGGCGTGGAGTGACGCGGTAGGCGGGGGCAGAGCCAACCTCCAATAGCTGGACACCAGAGGTGCGGGTCCAGACCCGGAAGAGGAGCGGGAGCTGCGGGGGAGACACCCTCGATAGCGGAGGATCGGCGGGGACCCGGAGCAGCAGCGGCCGCAGAGGAAGGTTAGGGAGGGACAAGACGTGCGGGATGTGACCCCTGGTCCCTTACACTCGCTACACCCGTCGAGTTTTACTCACATGTGAGCAGTTATTGTTTTATTTCTGTATATAATTACATAGTAGATGAGGTTGAAAAAAGACATGCATCCATAAAGTTCAAACTATGCTAACATTAGACGAGATCATTTATCCTATATCCGTACTTACAGAATATTGATCCAGAGGAAGGCAAACTAAACCCCAGTGAAATATCATCCAATGATATTTCATAAGGGGAAAAATAAATTCCTTCCTGACTAAGAATTGGCAATCAAATTACTCTCTGGGTCAACATCGTTCCCATGTTTACTTATTTGGTATATGCTTGTATACCTTTCCTATCTAAAAAATATGTCCAACTTTTTTTTTAACAAATCTATTGTGTTTACCATCAAAGTCTCCATGGGTAATGAATTCCACATTTGAACTGCCCTTACTGTAAAGAACCCTTTCCTTTGTTGCTGGTGAAATCTTCTTTCCTCCAACCTTAAGGGATGGCCCGAGTCCTTTGTACTGCCCGTGGGATGAATGGTTGTTTTGAAAGCTCCTTGTATTGTCCCCGAATATATTTGTATATAGTTATCATATCCCCTCTTAGACGCCTCTTTTCTAATATAAATAAATCTAATTTAGTTAGCCTCTCCTCATAAGTTAGATTGTCCATCCCCTTTATTAATTTGGTGGCTCTTCTCTGCACTCTCACTAGTTCCATAATGTCTTTTCTAAGGAGTGGTGCCCAAAATGGTACTCCCTATTCAAGTTGTGGTCTTACCAATGCTTTATAAAGGTGCATAATTATATTTACTTCCTGTGACAGGGTGAATGAACGTCACCAGCTCTATGCCTGGCAGACGTATGTGTAGGTCTGCAGTGCAGCAGTGAGGAGGTTAACTTTCAGCTGGGAAGCTCCTGACAATTAGTTTGATCCCAGCTGCATAATCAAGGTGTGTTAAAAAAAAACCCAGGCTGCACACACACGAGAGCTGGCTGGTCAAGAGATAGGACTGAAACGCTGAAGTAGATTACTGCTATGAGGTCTGTCTTCCAAATGCCTTTTTGATGAACTGTCTTGGTTTTTGTATGCTGAAAAGAAGCTTTTATTTTGTATGCTGAAAATAAGCTGTTTTGTTTTTTTGTATGCTGAAAAGAAGCTGTTTTGTTTTTGTGTGCTATATTTTTAAGGCTCAATAAATAAGGCTTATCCAGAAACCCCGCATGTGGTTGCATGTACCCTGCAACCTATGGTGTCAGAAGTGCCAGGATTTTGAGTGGCCCCTGCAGTTGAAGGGCCACACACACACAAAAAAAAAATGGAAGAATATTTAAAAGCGTTTCTGTGCGAGCAGGCCTAACTACAGGCAGAGAGAGATGAAAGACTATTGCAGCAGGAAGCACAGGATGAGCGGATGGCCAGGTTACTGACTCAATCCCAGGGGTCTGCCAGTCCAGAACTTGCGAACAAACCCCCGGTCCTCCTGAGGAAAATGGCTCCGAACGAGGATCCAGAGGCTTTTCTACTGAAGTTTGAAAGAGTTGCCGAAGCCCAGGGCTGGTCTGCAGATCGCTGGGCAACTGCTTTGGCCCCGCTCCTCATAGGAGAAGCCCAGGCCTCATATCAGGTCCTCCCATCGGACCAGGCAATGGATTACAAACAAGTAAAAGACGCCATACTGGATCGCTTAGGTCTGACCCCAGAGACCTACCGGCAGCAGTTCCGGAGCCTGAAGTACACCGCTAAGATGAGACCCCGGGTCCTCGCTCAGCGGTTATTGGACTTGTGTACTCGCTGGATACAACCAGAGGAGCGCACAAAGGAGGCAATTCTTGAGCAAGTTGTTTTGGAACAATTCCTACAGGTAATACCCACTTCTGCACGCTCCTGGGTAAAACGCCATGCTGCTGAAACACTAGCTTTGGCAGTCCGACTCGTTGAGAACTTCCTTGAGGCCGAGGAGCAGGCGAGTGTCCTGTACCCGACGGATCCGACTCCACCGGCATTTGCGGATGCCCAAAGAGGGAGGTCGGACCAACGGGGAACCTACAGCCCATCCATACGCAACCGCCAAGTCCCACGGAAGGAGCAGTCGTTCCAGCAAGGGAGGGGTTCAAATGCTGGTCCGCGCCGAGACCCTCATCTACTTCCTGATGTCGGCACATCGCCAAATGAGAGGAACTTCAGAGGACGTCACACACAGGACCCATCGGAGGCCTGGTCTCCAGTGTCTGGTCCCACTGAGCGGTATTCACGGCACCCTCCGGCGAGGGAACCCTCTCCCTGTTCGGCCTGCAGAGAACAGGGTCGCCGTCAGGTGGACTGTCCACAGATGGATTGTTCCTTCAGCAGGACAGTCGCCTCGGCCTTCCCCAGAGAAAGTGGCAAGCCCTGGCTACTTCCAGTCCAGATTGGTGGTAAAACCGTCCAGGCCCTTATAGATTCTGGCTCTGGAAAAACGCTGGTCTTCCGGGAACTGTTACCGCCTGACGTGCTTTCCTTTGACTCGCCATGGAGTATAGAGTGTATACACGGCGATGTAAAATGTATCCGACAGCCAAAATCCTGCTACAGGTGAAAGGTCAGGAGGCCAGGATCAAAGTGGCTCCCTGCCGCCATTTTGCTCGGCCGTGACTGGCCTTTCTTTTCAAACCTAATGGCTCCAGTCTCTCAAGAGGAGCCTCATTCTCTGACTTAGGAGAAGCCTGTAAACTGTTCCCCTTTTTGGCAGACCTGTTCCCCAGTAGACACCGGGTTCCAAAGACTCGGAAGCAAAGACGCTGTGACAAACAGGACTGGTTGCAGAAATCTGGGACTCAAGGTGGCCATACAGTACTAATAGGCATATGTCACAAGTCATGACTGGGGATGGCCAGAAAGAGGGAGAGATAGGCCCTGGGGATTTACCAGAGCTATGTCTCCCTGATTTTCGCCAGAGGCAAAGGGAAGACCCAGACCTGGCCAAACAATATGATAAAGTGGTAAAGATTGATGACCAGATATTGAATGCACAAGGGATAATGGTGTTCCCTCATTTTGAATTGTCGAATGATATCCTGTATAGGGTGAACAAGTAGACACAAACAGGGGAGGTCACCAGACAAATATTGTTCCCAAGGCGTTTGTTAAAACTGTCTCCACCCTGGCCCATACTGTCCCTTGGGGTGGTCACCTGGGTAGAGATAAAACCTTGGACTGTATTTTGTCCCGCTTCTATTGGCCAGGGATGCATAGTGACATTGCTAAGTTATGTGCGGCATGTCCCGAGTGCCAGCTAACTAGTCCGAAGGGACAAAAACCATCCCCCTTGGTTCCTCTACCCTTGGTGTCTGTTTCCTTTGAAAGGATTGATGTAGGCTTGGTAGGAACTCTGGAGCCTTCTGCGAAAGGACACAGGTTTAATCTCGTAATAGTCGACTATGCAACAAGATATCCTGAGGCGTTCCCCATGAGGACAGCAACGGCGAAGCAAGTAGCCAACAAATGTTGTAGCTGTTCTCACGGGTTGGACTTCCCCAGGTTATGTTGACAGACCAAGGTAAAAATGTTATGGCTAAACTGATGCAGGATGTCTTAAAATTACTAGAGGTCAAGTCTGTTCGGACATCGGTCTACCATCCACAGACTGACAGATTGGTGGAATGATTTAACCGAACTCTAAAAGGGATGCTGAGGAAATTTGTAGATTCAGAGAAGAGAGCCTGGGATGAACTTCTCCCTTTTCTGCTGTTCGCAGTGCGTGAAGTACCCCAGGCCTCCACAGGGTTCTCTCCATTTTAATTATTGTATGGCCGCCAACCCTGGGGAATCCTAGATCTCCTAAAGGAGTGCTGGGAGGAACAGCGGTCCCCTTCTAAGAATACCCTTCAATATGTACTAGACCTTAGGAAGTGCCTATATGTGGTCAGCCATTTTGCTAGGGATAATCTTAGATCAGCCCAGGACAGTCAGGAGAGACATTACAATCAGAATGCTCGCATGAGAGTGTTTCACCCGGGAGACCAGGTGATGTTATTATTACCCAGTTGTGACAGTAAACTCCTAGCCAAATGGCAGGGCCCATTTGAAGTACTCCGCCGCACGGGTGATGTGGATTATGAGATCGCTCAACCAGGGTCCAGGAAGGGTAAACAAATTTACCATGTGAACTTGCTGAAACACTGGAAGGTGCAGCAGTCTCTATTCATCCACCCGGTGGAGGAGGAAACGGACCTGGGTCCTCAACCCCCACGGGAGAACATCTTGGGTGACGATAAAATGGGTAAACAATTGTCCTCTGAACAAAAAGGGGACTTGTTAGAAATAATTACACAATTCAATTATGTATTTTCTGATTTACCAGGGCAAACTAATTTAGTTTCCCATGTGATAGAGACAGCCTCTGGGGTAAAAGTACGTTCTCGTCCTTACAGGTTGCCTGAAAGCCATAAGGCCCTGGTAGAGAAGGAGGTACAAGAAATGTTCCATTTAGGCGTGATTGAGGAATCATGCAGTGAATGGTGTAGTCCACTAATTATGGTCTCTAAACCCGATGGGAAGATAAGATTTTGTGTGGACCTCCAAAAGGTCAACGCGGTATCCAAGTTTGACGCATATCCGATGCCAAGGGTGGACAAGTTAATTGACGCCCTTGGTAACGCGGAATATATATCCACACTGGACTTAAAAAAAGGATACTGGCAAATATCTTTAGAGGAAAAGTCCAAGTGCAACACAGCCTTTGCCACTCCCATGGGTTTATACCAGTTTGTGACAATGCCATTTGGACTGCATGGAGCCCCAGCCACATTTCAGAGGCTCATGGATAAATTACTGAGACCTCATAGAACTAGATTAGTCATCACTCGAGTCTAGGCGCAAAGTTCACCTTTCCTGTCATGCCTTCAAATTCTTTATGGGCAAGCTACCCAGCTACCTGAACAAGCTCCTCACCCCTACCACATGCAGCACCTATCACCTGAGATCAGACTCCAAAAGACTGTTCATGGTCCCAAGGCTTAACAAAGTATCCGGTCGCTCCTCCTTCTCTTACCGTGCACCCCGAAACTGGAACAACCTACCAGAGACTCTTACATCCACCACCAGTCCAAGTTCTTGCAAATCTAAGGCTGTCACACATTTTAATGTGGTCTGTAACTGTTTCATATGCCCATAATACAAATTATCTTTAACTGTGCATGCAATGTCTTGTATATAATGTATACCCTGCTCATTATGTGACTGTATTTGTAAACATGTATTATTTGTCTTAACTCTGTGCCCAGGACATACTTGAAAACGAGAGGTAACTCTCAATGTATTACTTCCTGGTAAAATATTTTATAAATAAATAAATCATAGGGCTTATGCCGCGGCCTACCTAGATGACATTGTCATTTATAGTAAACACTGGCGGGCCCATCTAAAAGCGGTCCTCAAGTCGCTAAGAGAGGCAGGGGTCACAGCCATCCCTAAGAAATGTGCCTTAGGTAAGGCGGAAACCAAGTACCTGGGGTATGCAGTGGGAGGTGGAAAAGTAAGGCCACTAGCCGATAAGGTAGCTGCCCTGAAAGGTTCCGACCCCCCGAACAAAACCGCAGGTACGCTCCCTGTTGGGTTTAGCAGGGTAATATCAGAGGTTCATCCCCAATTACTCGGAAGTTGCAGCCCCACTAACAGACCTCACAAAAAAGTGTGCCCCTACACAAGTGGTATGGTCAAGGGAGTGCCAGAGAGCATTTGAGGAGGTAAAAAGATGTCTATCAGTGGGTCCCATCCTTAGAAGCCCAGACTTCAATAAGCCATTTATTGTACAAACCGATGCCTCAGAGATAGGGCTAGGGGCAGTGCTCTCGCAACAGTTTGAGGGAGTGGAACATCCGATCCTTTTTCTGAGTAGGAAATTGTTCCCAAGGGGAAAAAAACTACTCAGTAATTGAGAAGGAGTGTCTCGCAGTAAAGTGGGCAATCGAGGCCTTGAGGCACCTGGCGGGAGTCCATTTTACATTGTTAACAGACCATGCTCCATTAAAATGCTTAAATACTATGAAAGACTCCAATGCTAGGTTGACCAGGTGGTATATGCCCTCAAACCCTTCTCGTTTGAGATTCAGCACAGGCCTGGAAAAGAAAATGCCAATGCTGATTTCTTTTCTAGAGAAGGGGTGGATGGTCGGGCTTCAGCCATGCGTTGCCCCAGCCACACACTAACAGGGGAGGAATGTAACAGGGTGAATGAACGTCACCAGCTCTATGCCTGACAGACGTATGTGTAGGTATGCAGTACAGCAGTGAGGAGGTTAACTTTCAGCTGGGAAGCTCCTGACAATTAGTTTGGTCCCAGCTGCATAATTAAGGTGTGTTAAAAAAAAACCAGGCTGCACACACATGAGAGCTGGCTGGTCAAGAAATAGGACTGAAACGCTGAAGTAGATTACTGCTATAAGGTCTGTCTTCCAAATGCCTTTTTGATGAACTGTCTGGGTTTTTGTATGCTGAAAATAAGCTTTTGTTTTGTATGCTGAAAAGAAGCTGTTTTGGTTTTTTGTATGCTGAAAAGAAGCTGTTTTGTTTTTGGGTGCTGTATTTTTAAGGCTCAACAAATAAGCCTTATCCAGAAACCCTGCGTGTGGTTGCATGTACCCTGCAACACTTCCCTTTAATCCATTGCTCATTTAATGCAAGATAAGATCTTGTTCGCCTTTGCAGCTACTGCATGACCTTGGGCACTATTGCTAAGCCTGCTGTCTAGAAGCACTCCTAAATCCTTCTCCATCAAGAAATCATCTAATTGATCCGCCTTTAATTTGTAAGTCACCTGTTTATTCTTATTTCCCAAATGCATAACCTTACATTTATCTGTATTAAACCTCATCTGCCATTTACCTGCCCAAGTTTCCAGTCTCTCCAAGTGTCACAGGAGACCAGTACTTTTAGCACAAAAATTACCCGGATCCTTAGATTGAATAAAACGTGAGATTTAATAAATTAATAAACAGGAGCCTCCTGATGAAACCTGCATAGGTGAAACGCGTAGAGTGTAATCCAGCATTGGTGAGCAGAGGGACACATGAGCTGAGACCGGTCTGCACTACCTTTCCTGACTCCACGCTGTTTGAAGACACCTCCTGGAGATGTGACGATCAGAGTGACGTCAGAGGTGGGCGTATCCAAGGACATCTGTCTGCTTGCAGCTCGATCTCCAGTCAGCCTGAGGGATTCCCTTCCAGACACGTGAGAGCAGGCGTCACACGCCATACAGATTGTGGAAGCAGAGTTCTGTTGGTCCCAATATATATATATATATATATATATATATATATATATATATATATATATACATACATCTCGGTGAAAGCTGCTGTTTCGGGATAAAAGATACAGTACCTTTATGTACATGTGTAGTTTGGGAAATTTGTAAGTACAAATTTTTCTGGATTCTACTAAGAACTCACTGAATATCAAGTTTTTAGAAAGGCATATTTGCACTATTTTGCTTGTGTTTTTCTTTCTACATATATATCTGCGCTCCCCACAAACATCCTGGATACCTCACATTTTTGGATTGAGGAAAAGCAATCTACATCAAGGGTTGAAGCTGCACCTTATTTTATATATTTATTCACTATATCACATATTCACCTTAAGAGTTTGAATTTTCACTATTATTTAAGCACTTATTATGTCACTTATTTACCATTTAGTAATGATTTAAGCGCCAATAGATAACTTTTTTTGTTTGTAAAGTCCTATCTGTATAATGTGCAGCCAATCACTCTGTGGGAACCAAATCGCCACCCTATGGCAAAGTTGTCCACAGTTCCTGCAGCCGGGTAAGGGGCTTCATGTTATGCCAAGGGTCATGCGCTAATCTCGCACCTGAGCTGCTTAGCATACCTGACCAAGCCCCTTTTCTGGCGGCAGAATGTCTACCTCTGTCCCGGACATCTGGACATCTGGCAGGGAAACCTGTTTATAATTACTTCCCTCCACTTCACACTTTCCAATGTCGTACCTTTTTAAGTCCGGGCTTTCCTAGACACGTGGAGTCGTCTCCGCATGGTGTCTTAGAAGTCTGCACATAAGATATGCATGAGCTACTCACCGGAAATGCTGGTCATATACTGAGTTTGCTCATTCCCAATGTATCCGCTGCCTCGCCTGCCTGAATGTAAATGCCCTTGCTCTTTATAATTTTAATACCCAAAAAGAGGGGGACTTTCATTTGCTATATTTCCCAAAAGTTAACAAAACATAAACCATGGCTGCCTTACTGTTTTGACCCCAGCAGTACCCACACCAATTTTCATCGTTCCCGCATGTCCCTAACTCATGTCTAATTATGTGTGGTCTGCGGTTTGGCAGTGACTCATTGTTGCAAGGCCTGGAGCGAAGACATGACCGCAGCCATACTTATCCAATTAACCTGCGGTTTAGGCCGTGACTCAGTGTAGCAATGCGCGGAACTAACCTAACCGCAATCCCACTTATCCAATTGACCTGAATATAGTGATGTGGTATTGTCACGCCTGTATGCCCGCAGACCAAGCTAGACCCCAGTACTGAGGTGGGAATGGTATGATACCACACACCCACAGCAGTGGGAGCAAGCCCGGAGTGTGGTATTGCGATGCTGGGCCTGTTGGAAGAGTTGTTAGTGTATACTTGCAACGCTTGGGGAATGTCCGTGAGAATAGTCGTGTCCGTTAGCCAATGTTCAGGGATCCAGAGGGTAGAGTTGTCAGCGGGCAAGCCAGGTCCTAGGAAGCCAGAGGTCAGCGGAGTCATATGCGTAGCAGGGTTCAAAGGGATACCAGAGAGTAGAGTAGTCCAGGGCAAGCAGGGGTCAAAGCCAGGAAATCCAAAGTAACACAGAAGCAGGTAATCACAGGAGCACAGAGGGAGCACAGCATAGATCATATACACACAGGGAAACAGGAACTATGCAGAGCGAGGAAGAGGTGCACAGACAGGGATTATAAAGGAAGGTGCACCAATGACAGAGAGGGGAGGAGCAGAGAGAGAAGTGGAAGAAGCTAGAGATAGGTCAGGGAGAGAAGAGGAGGAGACAGAAGGGGTAGTCAGGGGAATGACCTGTACAGCTTGGGAGGCGGAGACAGAGGGAACCTGATAAGAAGAGTCTGTGCGCGTGCCCCCTGTAAGCTGGGGATGCGCGCGCACAGGTTGCAACACAGGCGCGGCCCGCACAGAGCAGGGGAAGACCGCAGGAGGGGGACAGAGCCAAGAGGAAAGGAACGCGCGCGAGGCCTGTGCCCGCGCGATGGCCAGCAAAGGCAGAGAGGAGCATGCACGCGCGTCTCCCATGGGCTGAGGGGGTGCACACACCGGACGCGTCACCAGGCACGCGGAACGCCACGCCGTGGGCACCACGCGAGGAAGAGGCAACGGGACGGATGGCACCACAGGGGAAGGTAAAGGAGCTACCGCGGGGGAGAGGGAGCGGGGAGGATCAAAGCAGGGGCTAAGGGAGCCCATGAGTATGCGAGACCTGAGGGGAACGCGCTGCGGCAAGGGGAGAGAGGTAGAAGATGAAGGAGAGGAGTGGGAAGGAGTAGAAAGGGTAACAGGAGATGGGAGAGAGGGACAAGGAGAGGAAGGAATCTCCTGAGTCGTCACAGTATCCCCCCCCCCTTGAGGATCAATCTCTAAGTGATCCAACCACGGCTTAAGGGGGAATTTCTGGTGAAACTGGGAAAGCAACCTTGGGGCATGGACGTGATGTGCCGGTACCCAGGAATGTTCCTCAGGACCGTAGCCCTTCCAGTTTACAAAAAACTGAAGTCCTTTTTTGGAGACACGCGAGTCGATGAGAGACTGTATCTCGTACTCCTGTTGACCCAGGGTGGACACTGGACTAGGTCTCCGAGAGGGATCCGGGAAATGAGGGCTGGACACAAATTCCTTAAGGAGGGAAATGTGAAAGACTGAAGGAATTTTCATTGAGGGGGGAAGTACAGAATTCACCTTCTCTAGGATTTTGAATGGTCCCAAGAATCTAGGAGACAGTTTGGGTGAAGGAGTTTTGAGCCTAATATTTTTGGACGACAGCCAGACCAGATCACCAGGTTTGAACGAAGGACCTTTTTGGCGGTGACGATCAGCCTTGATCTTTTGCTTGGCCACCGCAGACCGTAAGGACTTGAGAATCTTTTTCCAGGATTCTTGCAAGTTGGTGATATGAACATGAACGCCAGATGGAGAAGGTGAGAGAGGGAGACTACTGGGGTGAAAGCCACAGTTGATAAAGAAGGGAGACTCCTGAGTAGACTCGTTCTTTAAGGAATTAATGGCAAATTCGGCCCATGGTAGAAGATCCACCCAGTTATCTTGTGAGTCAGAAATGAAGCATCTTAGAGAGTTTGGTTCATCCTTTCAGTTTGCCCGTTGGTTTGTGGATGATATCCAGAAGAGAAATAGAGCGAGATACCCAATCTTTGAGAGAAAGCTCGCCAGAATTTTGAGATGAACTGGGACCCACGGTCTGAGACGATAGAAATGGGAACGCCATGCAGCCTGAAGATCTCTTTGGAGAAGACATCCGCCAAGGTGGCCAAGTTGGGAAGACCCTTGAGGGGAATAAAGTGAGCCTGCTTTGAAAATCTATCAACCACAACTAAAATGGTGTTCATCCCTTTGGACACAGGCAGTTCAACGATAAAGTCCATCGAAATGTGTTTCCAGGGTTGTTCAGGAATGGGAAGGAGTAGCAGAAGTCCAGAAGTCTTATGATGGAGGGTTTTACTCTGGGCACATACAGGATAGGCGGAAGTAAAATTGAGAATATCTTGATTCATCTTAGGCCACCAAAAAGTCAGTTTAATGAGATCAGCTGTTCTCTTGAAGCCTGGATGACCAACTGCTCTAGAGGAATGACCCCAAAGTAAGACTTTATGGCGGAAACGTGGAGCCGCATAGAGACGTCCTTCTGGTACCCTGAACCTGCTGGGAATATGTGCTTGTGCCTTGTGGATCTCGTCCAATACATCAAAGTTGTTAGCAGAGACTATGCACTTGGCCGGGAGAATAGGTTCTGAGATTTCTTTAGCCTCGGTCTCAGAGGCAAACTGACGAGAAAGGGCGTCCGCTTTAACATTTTTGGTACCAGGGATATAAG
Source organism: Ascaphus truei (assembly GCF_040206685.1). NCBI lineage: Eukaryota > Metazoa > Chordata > Amphibia > Anura > Ascaphidae > Ascaphus > Ascaphus truei. The sequence goes on from NC_134483.1 coordinate 249,696,115, forward strand.
AGATGGTGTAGTTGAAGCGGGAAAAGAAGAGTGACCAGCGAGCCTGGCGGGAGCCCAAGCGACGAGCACCCTCAATATATAACAAATTTTTGTACTCAGTGAGAATGGCGATTGGTTCCTTGGAACCCTCTAAAATATGTCTCCATTTCTGGAGTGCCAACTTAATGGCCAAAAGTTCACGATTACTGACATCATAATTCTTTTCTGCTGCTGAAAACTTCCGTGAAAAAAAACAACAAGGATGGAGTTTCTCTTGGGGAGAAGTCCTCTGGGACAGAACTGCGCCAGCTCCTACATCTGAGGCGTCAACCTCCAAAGTAAAGGGGAGGGAGGTATCCGGATGACGAAGGATGGGGCAGACACGAACGCCTTCTTGAGAGTCTCAAAGGCTGCGATGGCCTCTGGTGACCAGGATGAGACACCGGCGCCCTTTGTGGTCAAGGCGATGATGGGAAGGGCAATGGAAGAAATTTTTTTGACAAGCTTCCTGTAATAATTGGCGAAGCCAAGAAAACATTGCACAGCCTTGAGCGAATTAGGGAGTGGCCAATCGAGGACCGCCTTCAGCTTCTCTGGGTCCATGGAGAAACCTTGGCTGGAGATGATATAGCCTAGGAAGGCCGTGGAAGCCTGATGAAACAAACACTTCTCCATCTTGGCGTAAAGACGGTTAGAACGAAGCCTGGAGAGCACAAGTTTGGTATGTTGAATGTGTTCCTCCAGACTTTTAGAAAAAATAAGGATGTCGTCTAGATAGACAATGACAAAAGTTCCCAAAACGTCACGGAAGATGTCGTTCATAAATTCCTGAAACACGGCCGGGGCGTTACACAGCCCAAAGGGCATAACAAGGTATTCATAGTGTCCAGAACGTGTGTTAAATGCTGTTTTCCACTCGTCTCCCTCCCTTATGCGAATGAGATTATAGGCACCCCTTAAGTCAAGTTTTGAAAAAATAGAGGCCCCTTGGAGACGATCAAACAGTTCAGAAATGAGCGGAAGTGGATACCTGTTTTTCACCGTGATCTTATTGAGTCCGCGGAAGTCTATGCATGGCCTTAGAGATCCATCCTTCTTCTTCACAACAAAAAAAACAGCACCGGCAGGAGAGGTGGAGTTGCGGATGAAAACTCTTTCCAGGTTTTCTTGAATATAAGTAGTCATGGCCTCGGTCTCCGGGATGGAGAGTGGGTAAGACTTAGACTTTGGCAGAACAGTCCAGGAATGAGGTCGACCGGGCAATCGTGCGGGTGATGAGGAGGGAGGACCTCTGCTTGTACCTTGTTGAACACGTCCAGGTACTCATGGTACATGGCAGGCAGGGATGAACGATCGGCAGGTATGGAGTCTAGACCAGCAAGCACAACCACGGGAGGATCCGCTGGCGTAGCATCTGCGGACGAGGGCTACTGGATAGGCAAGGTACCGGACCAATCAATGCGCGGATTGTGGAGTTGAAGCCAAGGCAATCCTAATATAATTTGTACGGAAGGAGATTGGAAAACGTCAAAGACAATTACCTCCTTGTGACCATCAGCCAGGGTCAAGGTAAGAGGAATAGACTCCCAGATGATGAAAGCCGGCTGGAGTGGTTGTCTGTCGACGGCCTCAAGGCCAACTGGGCTCTTCCTTCTGACTGAGGGGGTGCACGCACCGGACGCGTCACCAGGCACGCGGAACGCCACGCCGCGGGCACCACGAGAGGAAGAGGCAACGGGACAGATGGCACCACAGGGGAAGGTAAAGGAGCTACCGTGGGAGAGAGGGAGCAGGGAGGATCAAAGCAGGGGCTAAGGGAGCGCGTGAGTATGCGAGACCTGCGGGGAACGCGCTGCGGCAAGGGGAGAGAGGTAGAAGATGAAGGAGAGGAGTGGGAAGGAGTAGAAAGGGTAACAGGAGATGGGAGAGAGGGACAAGGAGAGGAAGGAATCTCCTGAGTCGTCACAGGTATGTGTGGTTGCAACCCTCGGAACGAATGCTTTAATGGTGACCGCAGTAATTCCATGTAGCTTATTTTAACGCGTGTGGTCCGCTTATCCCTAGCCGGACACACACAGACAATTCTAATGTATATACAGGCTCTCAACCCGCAGTGGGCTGCAGAGCTGACAATTTAGATTACAATATGACTGAGGGGCACCCAGCCGGGCATAATACCTTTATTTTCTGGCCTGGGTACCCCCTCACTGTCACACCAAGTCCTTCTGGACAGAAATTACATCCTGCTCTGATTCTACTACCTTACACAATTAAGTGTCATCAGCAAAGATGGAGACTTTGCTCTCTATGCCAACGTCAAGGTCATTAATAAACAATTTAAAAAGCAAGGGTCCTAGTACCGATCCCTGAGGTACTCCACTCACAACTTTAGACCAACCCCAAAAAGTTCCATTTAAGACAACTCTCTGTTGTCTATCCTTCAACCATTTTTCAATGCAGGTGCATATATTTTTACCAGTCAAATTTTCTTTATTCTGTACACTAACCTCATGTGGAACCGTATCAAAAACCTTTGCAAAATCTAAGTAGTAGAATAGCAGCAAATGGCGCACAGCCAGGGAAACAGGGAGCCAGGTGTGGAGATAAAAACGTCCTTTAATTCAGCACATAACTGGAAGAATAAAACCCCCCATGGGGACACAAACACCTCCTACGCGTTTCGGACCTGTAGGCCCTTTATCAAGGATATCCTTGATAAAGGGCCTACAGGTCCGAAACGCGTAGGAGGTGTTTGTGTCCCCATGGGGGTTTTTATTCTTCCAGTTATGTGCTGAATTAAAGGACGTTTTTATCTCCACACCTGGCTCCCTGTTTCCCTGGCTGTGCGCCATTTGCTGCTATTCTACTGCTTCTGGATCTTTCTTCATGGCTGGCACGCCTCATCTCCATCCATGGATGTCATAGGAGTGGGTAAGATCTTTATTATTGACTGTCATTGCTGAGCTTTTGGAGGACTGTATATCCATATACTCACAGGTCATTTATACCCACTCCTTATCCTACCTCAGGATGTGTTTAGGAATATATTGAAGTGTCACTAGGTGGAGCACCCCCAATTGATTATTCTCCAAAATCTAAGTAGACCAGATCAACTGCATTACCCTGGTCTAAATTCCTACATACCTCCTCAAAGAAACAATTAAGGTTAGTTTGGCATGATCTATCCTTTATAAATCCATGCTGACTATTACTAATAATTTTGTTTTCCATAGGTATTCCTGAATATTATCCCGTATTAAACCTTCAAGTAGCTTCCCCACTATTGAAGTCGTGCTTACAGGTCGGTTATTCCTCGGTTCTGAGCTAGCTCCCTTTTTAAATATAGCACCACATCTGCTTTACGCCAATCTTGTGGCACTGAGCCTGTGGAAATGGAGTCCTTGAATATTAAATGTGATGGTTTGGCTATTACTGAACTTAACTCCTTAGGAACTCTTGGATGTATGCCATCGGGGCCAGGTGCCTTATTTACTTTCATTTTACATATGCCGCTTATGAACTTCTTCCTTAGTTAACCAATTGTTAGTTAATATAGAGGTTGTGACTTCCTCCTGTCGCACTACTATTGCAATTGATTCTTCCCTGGTAAATACAGAGGCAAAGAATTTGTTTAATACCTCTGCTTTTTCCTTATCACCAATAATCTGCCTTCCCATCTCACACTGAAAGGGTTCTATATTTTCTTTTCTATTTTTTTTTGTTATTAAGGTACTTAAAGAACTTTTTAGGGTTGATCTTACTTTCTATTGCAATTCTTTTTTCATTATCCCTTTTTGCTAATTTGATTGTCCTTCTGCATTTTTTGTTACATTCCTAATCATTCAGATATGCTGCCTCCATCTCTTCTGAAGTCAAGAATCTAAACCACCGCCTCTTCTTTTCCATTTCCTCCCCTACCTGTTTATTTAGCCACATTGGTTTAGACATATCTTTTATATTTATTACCCAAGGATATTCACTGATAAGTGTGCTTTTCTAACATTGTTGTGAAGACTGCCCATTTATCTTCTAAAATTTTCCCTGCAAAACATCATCCCAATGTATTTGTATTCCTTGTAGATTAGTCCTCAGTTTATTAAAATCTGCCTTTCTAAAGTTGAAGGTCTTTGTTGGTCCCAAGTAATCTGTTTTTTGATAATTTATTTCAAATGAGGCCATGTCATGATCTCAAAGGTTACTCAAATGTTCACGGACTTGAATATTTGTTATTACTTCTACATTGTTTGATATTACCAGATCCAGTATTGCCACTCTCCTGGTTGGTTCCTCAATAATTTGGATCATATAATTGTCTTTAAGCACCTGCAAATACCTGTTTCATTGTGTTGTAATCCTAATCTCATTGCCCCAGTCTATGTCTGGATAATTAAAATCACCCATTATGCAAACATGACCTAGTTTTGATGCCTTCTCCATTTGCAAAAGTAGTTTAGCTTCCTCAACCTCACAGATATTTGGTGGTTTATAGCATATGCCTACAAACATTTAATTTATACTTTTACCTCCACTGCTAATTTCTATCCACAAGGTCTCTACATTTTCATAATTCCCGGTTCCAAGTCAGGAGAGTTGCAAACAGAGTCCAAGTCTAGGCAGAGGTTCATCGAAGGAAAAGCATAAAGCAGGAAATCAGACTGGATCCAGGTGCACAAGGATCAGACACTTTGCTCAGGCACAAGCTATGAATAAATGGCGGGTATTTAAAGGCGATGAACAGGTACAGCTGACTACATATTCCATCTTGGTTGAGGGCAGAATGGAGCCACTTTGGCCATCTTGGCTGAGAGCAAAAGGACCACAAATGCCATCTTGGTAGAGGCAAGGAGCTCAGTAATATTTTAGTCTAGATGTGGGGTTCCCGTGACAGCGAGGCCTTACACAAACCGCTTTAATTTGCACTTTTTGGCATTAAATTATAGTTGGCACACTCTTGGCAAATCCTCCAATCTACTTAAATCGTTAGTCATTGTGTTTACCCACCAGTGGATCTAATCACTTTTGCATCTTTGTATCTATCTCCGAAAAGGCATACTTTTCCCTCCAAACCATTTGTAATAACCCTAATAAAGCTATTCAAGAGCATTGGTCCCAGTACAGATCCCTGAGGTACTCCACTGGATAACTTCCCCTCCTCTGAATATATTCCCTTTATTACAACTCTCTATCGCCTATCTTTCAACCAATATCTTAACCATTCTACCACCTTAAAGTCCAATCCCAAGCATTAGAACGTGTTTATCAGTCTTCTATGTGAGATAGGCAAAGGCAGTGCTACAATCTAGACACATCTGCTGCTCTACCCAGATACTACCTTACTCACCCAGTCCAAAAACTAAATTAACAAGAAAAGGATAACGCTATACAGGAAACTCCCTATACATTATAAATATAAACATTAAAATAAAGTGATAATTTTGAACCATGTGTGTGCTTAGATAGCCAAATACAATTTAGTGTTAAAAAAAAAAAATCACAGACTTATAGTGGAAATACATACAGATGATGCTTCAGAAAATCCCAGGTAAATTTACAAAAGAAATTCAGAGGGTTTTTTTTTTCAATCCTGCAGCTGGAGTCTAAAGGATTTTAGAAGTCATTTTCTTATAGAGAGATGCAGGAGCAGATGTCGTCTAGTGCATGAATCAGGAGAAAGAAAGAGGACAAGAAGAGAAACAATAGTGTGATATTGTTTGAGAACAAAATTAGGTTACTCAGAAATGGTTGGAAGAACACTCACATTTGTGTTACAGATTAATTAAATTATTTGAATATTCTTTGTTCCTATATAGTTCACTCCACATGCCTCAGGATATATATGAGAACCTTATATATAAGTGTAGCCCTCTTTCCCCCTGATTAAAGGGACTACTAGTGCTGTATTACCAGAGTGGTGTACAGGAGGCATGATCCTCCGCCGCTGGGAGCCTGGAGTGAGCATGTTCGTGGTACACAGCCCCTCCACCCAGGAGAGATCCTAACAGTAGGATAGCCTCTCCCAGGAACCCAATGCAGACAGTAATTACACACAACAGGGTATATATATATACAACAGTATTTACTGACACATAGCAAGACACAACAATGTATACAGTATATGGCCATACAATATCCTACCACCCAAAGTGACACCTCCCTGGCGGAATCCCCAAAGTACTGGAGTGCCTGGGTACTTAACCCATTAGTTTCCACAGACCAGTCCCTACCCAAAGAGCGTATGTGGGATAGCGCTACCCACAGAGTGTTGGCCCGTTGGTGCACATGTAGGTAATACCTCCCTGGTCTCAGTCCAGACCAGGTCAATTGAGCAGCTGAGTCCCTTATCCGCGAATCTGAGGTTGAGTGGGGCCTAGGTGTGGATAATCTGCCTAATCGGGGTGCCACTGACCCCCAGACACTACCTACCCCTTCTCTGTCCAAGCTCCAACTGACTCTGTTTCCAACCGCCTCCGTGCGCTCCAAAAGTCTCACTCTCCCATCAGGAAATCCTTGCAGCCCTACTGGCTAACACTGCCCACATGACCTCAGCTCCTGGGGCATTCTGGGCAGTGTAGTTCCCTGCGGAGCAACATAGGAGCTGGCCGCACTGGTTCTGTCATCACTGTGCATGTGCAACTTCCCTGGGATGGTCGCCGTACTGGAGAACACTGCGCATGCCCAAACTGGCTAATGACTGTGCCCTGCCTGGGCGTCCGCCACAGAGCTCTAAAGCAACGGAGCTCCCCCTCCTTGCCTGCACTTGGTGCCGCTGATCCCCCGCAGCCACCGGCAGCCAGCCGCTTGCTCCCGCAGCTGTGCAGTCTCCCCCGCTAAGCGTGCTATCAACCGGGAGGTACAGTAAGGGGGATGGGGAAAGATCTGGCTACATAAGGATAGGAAATACTATGGTGTAATACAGTTTATTAAAAAGAAAAATTAAAAAGAAGGGATTAATTCACTCACAAACGCCTATCTTGAGTTTTGTACAGGGTAAATACAATGCTTTTCAGCCTACCGGTACCAAGTGCCCCGCTTTCCCCTCTTGCCGCGTTGGAATCCAGGGGAAGGCCTGGAAGGGTCGTCTTTTTTTTCTCACACTCCCCCTCCTTGGACACACTTTGGGGACGATCGTTCTCTTCCCCAACCTTAAGTTGATTGTTCTGCCCGACGGGTGTGATGAGAAGGAAAAAGGACGGTGTTCCTCCATGCTGGCTCAAAAAAACCCCAGCAATCCTTTGAATCCCGTATTTGAGGACACAGTGTGAGAAAGTCACCTATAGAAGCCTCACCAGAGGTATCAAATCTAAAAGCTTTTGTTTTTGTGTGGTATGACTCTTTATACTATACCACATAGGGTAGACACACAAAGCTTTGATCACTTTAGGCTACTAACGTGATGTTAACTAAATAGGTAACATCCATTAGTTTCCCTAGTCTACGGGTTTCTACAAAACGAAATATATGCATAAATAAAGACCGTTAGGGCCCTCATTTGCATATGGCTAATGCGGTATTAGCCAGCTAATGTCGTGATAAATCCCTGGTGCTATCTGACAGTAACGCTCGGTAGTTGTATGCTAAGGAAGATGCCAAGTATACATTACAATGCCTTCCCAATAAAAATATTTTTATTAACCCCTTGGAAGACATAATGGCGATGAGGGCTTGTATTATGCATGCCTTCATGATCACTTAGGTAACCAAGGGATTAAAACAAATAGCCTAGCTACCCTACTACCTACCCATTGTATGTAATAGCGGTAAATCCCCCTGTATCCCTCTCTGCTGGCCTAATATCCCTCCCTGGGTCACCTACCCCCATAACACACTTCCCCTACACCCCCAGCAAACCTACATCCCCCCCACCACCCTCACGAACCTATTGGGCAATAGCCCTATTAGCCAGATGTGGCTAATAGAGCTTTTGCCCATTGAAACGTATTACAACATACATTTAAAATAAATACATAAAACAAACACAATCACATCATAAAAATACTATAATTTGAATCCATTGATTGCCACTGTGGTTATCTAGGCCATTAATGGGCAATCAATGTTGACCATTAAAAACAGTTGGATTACTTATCCCTACTGGGATAAAGAACAACCTCCATCCTCCTCATCTTCAGGATGGGAGACACCAAGAAAACAATCCAATAAATGGCCGATGCCCTAACCTTTAAACAAAAAAACAGCATATTAAATTTATGAACACGAGGTCCTTTATGGTGCAGGAAGTTCCAGGTATCATAAACATTATTATTATTATAATTTATATAAAGTGACAACATATGCCATAGTGCAGTACAATAGGGTTGGAGGACAAAAACAATAAAATAACAAACATTAACATACATTAGCTGCCTCTCCTTCCTCCATCTCCGCTCAGGACTTTGCTGACTATTTTAAGGAAAAGGTGGAATCCATACGGCAGAACATCCCCTCTGTTTCTTCCCCCTATCCTACACCTCGTCCTAACTCTCCTCCTGCCTTCCTTGAGTCTTTTTCCACTGTCTCAGAGGAGGATGTGTCGCTGTTGATCTCCTCTTCTCCCTCTACCACTTGCCCTCTTGACCCCATTCCCTCCCATCTCCTAAAACCTCTAGCTCCTACTATAATCCCTACGCTTACACACATTTTTAACTCCTCCCTCTGCTCTGGAACCTTTCCATCCTCCTTCAAACATGCAACAGTCATACCATTACTCAAAAACAGCAAGCTTGACCCTACCTGTCTTTCTAACTATCGACCTGTCTCCCTCCTGCCTTTTGCCTCTAAACTACTTGAACGTCTTGTATTCTCTCGCTTGCTCCATTTTCTCAACACCTATTCTCTCCTAGACCCTCTACAATCTGGCTTCCGCACTGCTCACTCCACCGAAACAGCCCACACTAAAATAACTGACGACCTCCATGCTGCCAAAGACAGAGGTCATTACACTCTGCTCATATTACTCGACCTCTCTGCAGCATTTGACACAGTGGACCACCCTCTTCTCCTCCACATTCTCCATACTCTTGGTATTCGGAACAAAGCTCTATCCTGGATCTCATCCTACCTCTCCCATCGTACTTTTAGTGTCTCTTCTGCTAACACCTCCTCCTCCTCTATTGATCTCTCTCTGGGGGTACCCCAGGGCTCTGTCCTGGGACCTCTTCTCTTTTCTCTGTACACACTCTCTCTAGGTGACCTAATAACATCTTTTGGGTTTAATTATCACCTCTTTGCCGACGACACACAAATATACTTTTCAACACCTGACCTTACACCTGCTGTACAAACCAAAGTTTCTGAATGTCTCTCTGCTATATCATCCTGGATGGCCCTCTGACGCCTTAAACTCAACATGGCTAAAACAGAGCTCCTCATACTTCCTCCCAAACCTGGCCCTACTACCTCCTTCCACATTACTGTTGGAACTACAATCATTCACCCAGTAGCCCAAGCACGCTGCCTAGGGGTCACATTCGACTCCTCTCTCACATTCGCCCCTCATATTCAAAACATTTCTAAAACTTGTCGCTTTTTCCTCCGCAATATAACTAAGATACGCCCTTTCCTCTGTTGTTCGACTGCTAAAACTCTGACTCAGGCCCTCATTCTCTCCCGTCTTGATTACTGTAACCTCCTGCTGTCCGGCCTTCCTGCCTCTCACCTGTCTCCCCTACAATCTATCCTAAATGCTGCTGCCAGAATCACTCTACTCTTTCCTAGATCTGTCTCAGCATCTCCCCTCATGAAATCCCTCTCCTGGCTTCCGATCAAATCCCGCATCTCACACTCCATTCTTCTCCTCACTTTTAAAGCTTTACATTCTTCTGCCCCTCCTTACATCTCATCCCTAATTTCTCGGTATGCACCATCCAGACTCTTGCGTTCTTCTCAAGGATGTCTTCTTTCTACCCCCTTTGTATCTAAAGCCCTCTCCCGCCTTAAACCTTTTTCACTGACTGCCCCACACCTCTGGAATGCCCTTCCCCTCAGTACCCGACTAGCACCCTCTCTATCCACCTTTAAGACCCACCTTAAGACACACTTGCTTAAAGAAGCATATGAATAGCACTGTGGATTTTCTGAACACACGATACATAAAGCTTGGCCCCCTGCAGACGCACTTACCAGAACTCCCTCCTACTGTCTCTGTACGTTCTCCCTACCTACCAATTAGACTGTAAGCTCCTCGGGGCAGGGACTCCTCTTCCGAAATGTTACTTTTATGTCTAAAGCACTTATTCCCATGATCTGTTATTTATATTATCTGTTATTTATTTGATTACCACATGTATTACTACTGTGAAGCGCTATGTACACTAATGGCGCTATATAAATAAAGACATACAATACAATACAATACATTGTTACAGTAGGTAAGGTTGGCCGTGCCCCAAGGAGCTTTCACTCTGTAGGGAAGGATAAGTGGAATCATAGGGTACAGGGTGAGAGAAAGGTGGGTGTGTATTGGATAGCTGCTTATTAGTTGAAGGAGTTGGCATGGAGGAAGAAGTGGGATTGTGCTGGGGTGCAGCTGTTAGAGCTGTTAGATAATGTGGGATGGTGGACATGCTTCAATATACAGGTGTATGCAAAATATTTTAAACAAACAACAGAGCAGCTGTAATTGCAGCGAATTACATCAATGTAATTGCACGTTTCTCAACTTTAAACTTTATAAATGACTGTAAGATACAGTGCAATGTAATTAAAGTATCTAGCAGCATAGATACAGCTAAAACATGAAATATATCATTGCTAAAGAAACGTCCCAACTGCTAAAGAACTCCCATTCAATGCATTAACTAGCGAGTAACATCTCAGTCTTGACTCATGTTTTTAGTATTATACATTTATATAATTGAACAAATGACTAAACTTAACGGGCATACCTATTTTATCCTCAGCTTCTATGTGACTATATTTGAAAATAAATCAAAATATTGTAAGCATAGTACTAAATATGGAGTTATATCGTTTTTTTTCTCTATGCGCAAAACACTAAGATTAAAAATGGCATTTTGAGTTGTTTATCAACACCTACTAAAAAGCTGTGATGTGCTGATATACCTCTCAGCAGCTGCATCATTTATTTTTAAAATGCATACCTCAAGCATTTACATATTGCAGTATGATACTTTGTATCGATTAAGGCAGTTTTGTTTCTTTATTTAGCCCTACGTAATGTAATACAATGACTCCAGCTGGTCTATTTTTAAATTTATCTGGGGACTGGGCATTTTATAAACTGGATTACTTTCAATTACTCAACCTCCTGTAGCACATAATAAATTAAAGTATATGTAGAATATCAAATCAGAAGATCAATGAGCAATCCCGTATTCTAGTGCTATTTTTTATTTAAACCCGTTTTTGTTGTGTTGATTTCATCGTTTTACAAACCCATTTTGTTCCCCGCAGTGATCATTCCTTTTTCCATTATTGCGCTTTAACACTATAATTTACAGTGTCTGCTACTATGCTTTAGGTCAGTGTTTCTCTACCAGGGTGTCATGTCATCCAGGGGTGCCTCAGACTAAACTTAAGGGTGCCCTGTGGAAAAACAAATGATAATGTTATTATAGTAATAGTAATAATTATTATTATTATCGTTTATTTGTAAAGTGATCTGTAGCATGGTACAATGGGGGCACAGAGTTATGTATATTACATAAACAGAATGACATACCAAATAAGGACAAACAGATTCAAAAGGTAATGAGGGCCCTGATCGTGAGGGTTTACATCAAGAGGGAATTATTATAATGTATTTATAACGCACCGATATATTCCGTAGCGCTGTACAATAGGGTTGGAGCATGAAAAATAATGAAATAACAAACATCGTTACAGTAAATAAGGTTGGCCCTGCCCCAAGGAGCACACAATCTATATGGAAGGTTGTCATGATCGGGGTATGAGGGGTTAATGGGATCTGTGTATATGTTGATCTGCATCCCCCTGCTTCCGCAGAATTGTCCCAGGTTTTAGATTTATTTCCCCAGCAGTCTGTGTTATATTCCTGTATGTGTATAAATCATGTCGGGAGGGAAAGGGTTAACCATATTGTGTATATGTGGATCTGTGCATTTCCCCGCTTCAGCAGAATTAATTGCTATGTTATGTATTAACATGGAGGGAGGGGGAGAATTGTATTGTATCCCTAACAATGGATAAAGTGTAAAATATTATAACTTTTGCTATATACATGCTACGAAGGGGAAATTTGGATATGTTTTCTTATGCAAATAACACAGGTCGCATACATATCGTTAATCTGATTTATGGCATATAGAAATATAATTATGAGTTATCGCTGTTTTTACTATAACTTTGGACATAGGACAAAAAGCTTGCCAGATGACAGCTTTGATATGTAATTGTACAATCAAAGGAAGATACTTGAAAGGTACCCTGTGGAGAAGTTAGAGGTGAGAAAAGACCTGGAATCAATGGAGTTGACTCGCCTCATTGCATATGCAGCCAGCTCTCATAGATGGATACTAACCATTGTGACCTGTCAAATATAACACTCTTTCAGGAACGGTCTCTGCCCAATATGCATTTTGCTTGACAGAACGGCACCCAGGCTTGTGGCCATATTTTTTATAAATGGGCTGGCCAAATAGGAACAGGGGAGGGGTGTATTAATGAGGGGCTTGGTAAACCCTGCTTCTCGCGTTACCTGTCAACCTGTGATTGGGACAAGGTAACGTTCACCAATAACTGAACTGCCATGTTAGGAATGGGGGCCTGCACCTATATAATTGCTTGCACCCCTTATTCCTGTGCTTGTCGTGATTGTAACAAATTAATGAGCTGCTATTTGGACTGAATATCTCATTATCATACCCCAGTAAGTGTAAATATTTCTGTAATGTTATTTGCTTGATGTATTGTCTGTTCTGCTCATAGGAAATAAACTCATAAAGTTTACTATATCCTAATCTTGTTCAATCTGGCCCGGTTATTAGATATATTGTCTGTTCTCTCGTGACAAAGGGTAAGTGAAAACATGGGGGAGGGGAGAGAGAAAGAGAGGGAGAGAGATTGCCGTGACAACGTGACACCTTACGGTGCCGTGACATCATGAAACGTCCTGCTGTCATGGCAACCTAACGCTATTTGACGTTGCGTAGCCATGTTGATGGGCCAATGCTGGGGGAGATGCCACCGCCACAGAAGGTAAGAGCTGAGGCCCCTGCACCGAGCTCCACAAACTTGCAGCCAGCCTTGTTTCGCTTCGAGATTTCTAATCTAAACCCATAGTCCAGAGATACCCAACCGAAACCTATAGTCTCGGGTCAAACCCAGAGTGGGGGTAACCCTGGATGTGACAGTGATGCTACCAATCAGATGAATTACCTTGCACTGCTAGAGATGCGGCCTAAAACAGCAGAGCTTGTGGGTTCATAATCCTGTTGCATCTGACACCATTCCAGTCATTAGGTTGGTGCCTTAGGCTTATCAACTCTATAGTTGGTATGGAAATCCTTTTAGGAAGTTTGGGATGGGACCAGCAGTGGATTTCAAAATCCACCACCCCATGGCACTTGCCTGTGTGACCGTCTCCTTTCTGCCACCCTCCTGCTCCTTTGGAATCCCACCATCAAATGATGCTGCAGATGTCACGAACGTGACATTGCATGGTGGCGCGTTGCCATGGAAACACAACATTGGTGACGTCACGCGGCGACATTTGACGGTGGGATTCTAAAGGAGCAGGAGGGCGGCAGATAGGAGGCGGCCGACACATGTAAGTGCATTCCCACTAGGTCCGATAGGCCCAAGAACGCGGGAAAAGCATATGGGGGTGGAAATTTTTGCTGCCCCAAAATGTTGCCGTCGTGTACCCGGGCCTAATGGGAAATCTGCCACTGGATGGGACTCATTTAAATATATTGTACTTTGCATATATCCCAGCAAGGTATCTCAGGTGGGCTCCTTTATCAGCACAGGCACGTTTCCCTAATTTATTTGGAGGGACATTTGAGGGAATATATATACACAACTGGAGACACTACTAAATTGAAAGCATTTCCCCCTCCTTATCAGAGTGTGGATTTTTAATCGTCCGGCAACAGATTTCAGATTGCCATCTGTTAAAAAAAAAAAAAAAATAACAGAAATCGTGGATTGGCCTTTTTGAGATTGATCCACGGATCCAAAGGAAACAACCGATCCGAGATGGATTCAAAGCCGCAAACATTTTTGCCCATCTCTACCTGCCGCACATCAGATCCCATTAAGGTTAGGGTGAGTGTGGTTCCCGAATGCTGCAATGTTTTGCTGTCCCACTGGCAGCAAGGGAAGTTATTGCTGATAAAATAAATGAACATTTAATTTAACCTGAATTTTACCAATCAAATTTTCAAATATATTATTACATTTACAAACTAATTATGATAACACTGTAATTTTTTGTGTACAATTACATTGTAATGAAATACTTATTTTCTGTTTCTACCCAATTTTATTGTAACTTAAATAAACGTGACAATTGATACAATGATGGTGTGTCCCAGAAATTGTATCATCTCAATAGGGATGCTTTGTAGAAATAAAGGTTGAGATACACTGCTTTAGGTTATTAGATGTTTTCAGGAACATAAGGGATGTCTGATGCTTTTTCTTTTGTCAAGTTAAATATTTATCATCTATAACATAATATATCTATTGATAGGATGTAAGTTACTGTACATGATTTCAAAGAAGAAAAAGCAACAGTGCATCTTATTATTTGACTGCATTCATTTTTGAACTGTTAAGAGGAAAATAAAAATATTGATCAGTATAAAAGCTCTAACATTCGACTCCCACACATGCTGGTTCTCATTAAAGATGAGAAAACGTAAATGAAGAATCCCACATATCGAGCAAAAACAAACATGTTTTATCTTGTGATTATTGTTCTTGCCATTTAGCTCTTTGGTTAATGATGGCAGCATAATTAATTTAAATAAAACACCACAAGTGAATATTGGGTCAATAATTTGCCTGTTTGTATAAGTTTACAAAAAGTCTAATGCTCAGCTTCAGTAAAGATTGTTAAAACACCCCAAAACATGTCAGTACTATAGAGATTTATGCAAAGCAACTAACAGAAGATAATACTTTGCTCAAACTGACTGCTTTAATATTTTAGGACACAAATTTCTCCTTAATGCTGCTTATGGATTAAGTAATATTGCAGAATACACAGAGCTGAGAAAATAATAAGAAGTCCCTTTTACATTTAGTGCACTCCAAACAATTGCTAAATATATACAAACAGTACTGTGCACAAGTATTCACCCCACTGCAATTTTTTGGCACCTGAGTGTACTCCTAAATCAGCTCAGGTGCAAATTCATTTTTTTGACAGGTCACAAAATTAGTGAAATGGTTTTAGCCTGTGTGTAATCAAAGTGGTTTAACTTGTAGATAATAAAGGTATATAAAAATTTTCAACTGGCATAGTGATCCAACAAAGCAACCATGAGCTATCGAAACAAGTCAGGGATAAAGCGATAGAAAGGCACAGAGTAGGAGAAGGGTACAAGAAAATGTTGAAGTCGCTAATTATCCCTTTCAGCACAGTGAAGTCCATCATTAAGAAGTGTAAGATGCATCCTAACACCCAAACACTAACCAGATCAGGTCATCCTCCCAAACTGAGGATCCGGGCAAGAAGGAAACTGTTTGGGTTGTAACTCTGACACCAACAATGACCTTCAGAGATCTGCAAAGTCCTGAGTTGTGAGTCAGTGTTCACACATCAACAGTAACCGGGCCCTGCACAAAGCTTGCATGTATGGACGGATGGCAAGAAAGATGCCATTACTCAAAAAAACTCATCTTAAATGATGTATGGCGTTTTCAAAAAAAGCAGATAGAATATTCTGTAGACATGTGGAAAAAGGTTTTGTGGTCAGACAAGACAAAATTTTTACTTTGTGGTCTAAATTCCACGTGTTATGTCTGCACATGCACATCATGCCGTCAACACCATCCCAACTGTCAAGCATGGTGGTGGCAACATGTTATAGGAATGCTTCTCTTCCACAGGTACTGGGAAGCTGTCAGGATAGAGGAGAGAATAGATGGTGCAAAGTACTAGGGAATCTTTGAGGAAACCTGACTGAAACTGTGGAGGAAATTCACATTCCAGCAGGACAATGACCCGAAGCACAAAGCCAAAGCCACACTAAACTGGTTGAATTAGAAGAGAATTAATGTTCTTGAGTGGCCCAGTCAAAGTCCTGACTTGAATCCAATCAGATATTTATGACGAGACTTGAAGATTGCAGTCCATCGATGATGACTTGTCAGAACTGGGTCAATTTTCTCATGAAGAATGAGCAAACATTTCACCATCCTTCTGTGCAAAGCTAGTAGAGGCCTATTCAAAAGAGTCATAGCAGTAATTGCTGCAAAAGGTGCTTCTACAAAGTACTGGATTAAGGGGCTGAATTCTTATGAAACTAGTACATTTCATTTTGTACATATAGTCTGGCCTTCGGCAGCTATGTATTCTTCTGGGCCTTTCCTCTGTCGGTCCTGTTAGAACAGGCAATGGAAAGGTTAATTCCTTCAGTTGGTCTGTTTTGCATTTCAGCTCTGAGTATGTAGCAATATTAAGGGGCAGGCCTAAGCAACATTTGAATGTGTTAATCCAAAGGGTGGATATGGGTTGGAACACCCCCTGATGTGTGTGTGAGCCAATCGGTATCCAGCTTTGAGTTGTAATGATTCAAAGCTAGAGACACTCCCTGAGGATATTCAAATTGAGACATATTCCCAAATTCAGTTAGTGATCAGTTAGTCTAGAGAAAGAGCTGAGAGAGATCAGAAGCCAAGAAACGGTCTCCCCCTTTTGCCCCACCTGGGCAAGGAGGGGGGGAATTTAAGCTGCCTTGAGCAGAAAGGCAGAGATTACACCATGCTGTATGCTGTCTGCACATCCATGCTGAATAAATAACCAAGAGAAAAGAGGCTGCTGTGTGTATCCCTGTTCCTGTGTATGGAGAATTGAGTGTCAGTGGGGGGTCTCTCCTCTGGAGACCCCAGGGGATCCCTGCTGGCTGGAGGCGCTGTACACCCTGAGAGAACAAGGTAACCTGTCCCACACCACACCTCCTGTCTCTGCCCTGGGTTCTCCCCACAACAACGCGGAGCAGTCTGCCCTCCTGTTTACCAGCAGGTTTCAGCACCAAGACCACTCAGAGTGACCAGAAGTAGTGTACCCCCCAATCTCATGTCGGGTGGGTACCATAGAAGGGTTATATTTGGAGGCGCTGCTGAGATGAGGACTGCTCCCCAGGACAGGACAGGTTTTTCAACGGGACCGGTTTTCAATGACAGAGGACCATGCAGCAGTTTTAAAGACTTTGTATGCAGCACAGAACAGCAGTCATAGACTCTGCCGTGAGGGAACCCCTCCTTTAAGCTCCCCCAGGGAGGGGGTTACCCTAATTAAGAAGATCTTGCTGTGGGACCATTCCTGGTGGTTATGCACCAGGGAGAGTATGTCTTTACATGCCTTCAAGGGGACAGAGGTTGCTCTAAGATTGCATAGGGACCTCTGTGCACCCATCTACATTACCAAGAAGAAAATAGGGGCCGGTTCCTGAGGCTTCACCAGGGAGCTGGCTGCCTATTAATGGCACTGCAGCAGGGGCGACTTCCCTGAGGCACCCCCAGGGAAGCGTGGGCACCCTACTGTATCCCACCATGGAGAGTGAGGGGGACAGGGAACGCTGGGATTACGCCTATGCCCCCTGTGCACCCCATCTAAGAAGAAAAGGGAGACAGGTCCCTGATGCTTCACCAGGGAGCTGACGGTCCCTTAATGGCAATGCAGTTGGGGCGGCTGACCTGAAGCTATACCAGGGAAGAGTGATGACCATTCTGAGAAGAGAGAGGTAAGGGGGCAGGGACTACATGGGAAATGTCTGTAGGTCCCTGTGCACCCAGCCGTAAGAGTTACTGCCATCCCTGTGTGAGGCGTTCCCTGATGCTACCCCAGGGTGCATGATAGTCAAAGATTACAGGGACAGAAATGTATTTGTGGCTCCTGAATGCAAACGGAGACCACACTGTGCTGGACTATGTTCAATCTGGCGTTCAATCTCCTACAGGGATGTCACGAATTTGTGCTCAAATTGGCGCTTCCCGCCTTACCAGGGAAGCCATGTGCTGTGCTGCAAGAATTTGTGCATTTTGCAAGCTTGTGCTGATCTTCAGCTTGCAAGAAAGTGCGGGAACTGTTCAAACCCCTCCCCCTTTGCTTGTTCTGGATTGGACTATCCTATCTACGAGGGGAAGGAACCCACAGGAAGTGAGGAGCCAGACGCAAGTGTACAACAGAGACAGCAGTTGTGCCTCGTAACTGCTGCTGCTATCCATAATCATGGAGACTCATGGACAAGTCTACGAACTGACTGGAGGAGTCCTAGTCATTAGGGACTCCCCTGAGAACCAACTACTTGGATTCTGCCCCTTGTGCGATTATCCTGGCAGCTCTCTTCACCTCTTGGGAAGCTGTTCTGCCTGCCGTGTGCCATATCTGCGGGCTAGGCTTAATGGCCCTGCAGTAGCTGATCTCACCATGAGCACTGAAGAGCTGCACACTCTCTACACCCTGGTGCGCAAGTTGTCTCAACTGGCTCAAGCATCAGCCGACGACGTTGCTCACCATTACATTGCCATGGTGTATGAACTGTTCTACCCTGATCTATAAGTGGTGTCCACGTACCTCTCATCCAGGTCTAACATGGACCTTCCTACCGTCCGGTATGGCGGCCAGAAAGAAGGCTCTCTGCTTGGGCCAACTGCCTGGGTGAATGCCTTCCACAACGTACCTGGTGCTGCTCCGCCTCCGGAGTCGTCCTCCTCTGCGCCAGTGCCAGCGGCGCTCAGTGGTCTGCCATCAGAGCCCTGCGGGATCGCCCCACCTGCTTACTGTGAGGTATGTCCTGCTACAGCTCCAGTGAACCACTCCGTGAGGGAGGCGCCCTCTGTTGAAGTGCCCGCTGTTCCAGACACCACCGAGGTATCGGCCCGATGCCTCCCACGTACCCGATGCGGCTGGGATCTGCCCTGCTACTCATGGGGGTGAGCTGCGTGTCCTGTCTATGGATCCCCGCTGGGATCTCACCCAGAAAGCTGCGGAGCTGTACCTGTGGCGCCAAAAAGAGATATGCGAGGCCCGCGCTCGTGCACTCTCCTACATGCGAGCTGCTGATCGTCACTACGATGACCGCTCCAGAGTCGACTGTCGGGAGAAGTGCCGGCTGGCACCACCCCTGATGACTGCCTCGACTCCACTGTTGATACTCCGCCACCGGGAGCTAAGATGGTCGCCGTGTCGCCCGGCCGGGTGAGCTCCAGCAAGATACAGGCCGCTCCGGTGAGTACTACCCTTCCGGTTGAACCTTTCCTCCTGACATGCAGGGAGTGGAAGAAGTCCCGGGAGGCCCTTCAGGCCGAGGCGCTGGCTGAAGCCCGCTGCTGTACGAGCAGAGGAAGGGGCAAATTGAACTTGACCCAGGACTGTGCCATTGCTCCTCCCGGGGAGAGTTCCCTGAACGTGCCCCCTAGAGACTTTGGTGCTGGCCCCTTGTCACCGGAGGCCCCAGTCCCTGAGTCATCTGCCCCTTCTGCCCCGTATTCCCCATCCATCACCAGTCCCAAGGTGCGACCCTTGACCCCCAGGCCCTCTTCTCCCGGAATCCCTGTGGCTCCCTATGTTATGTCTATTATGCCTGATATGCAATTGGAAGGGTCTGTGCATTGGGGGGATTGTGATGATGAGGGGAGTAGTTCAATGCAATCTGAAAATGTTTTGTCTCCCGTCAGAGAGGACGCAGAAAGGACCCCTGTAATGGGAAAGTCCTATATGTTGGGTGCTGCTGGGTACTGCTACTGACCGCAGCTTAGTGAAGTTTAGCAGAGCAGCCCGTGTAATAGTTCATAGGTTCAAAAAGATGGGCTATGAGTTCCCATATCTACCTAATGATACTGGGAGAATTATCAGGAAGCCTGATCCTGCTCATTATTATTGATGTATTCTATTACTGCTGTAGTAGTAGAAATAGTTCTATTCAGTCCTGTATTACAATGTATCTGTGTAATGCAGTGTATGCCGTTATGTTATGCTGGAATGTATAGGAGGTAATGCATTTCAGCTCATGTAAATTCACAGGTATTGCACAGTATGGTAAGGGTTCTACCTACTGTAGTCCAAGCCGGGACGGTTGGAGTTTTACCAGAGGGAGTATATAGCCTGGCCTTCGGCAGCTATGTATTCTTCTGGGCCTTTCCTCTGTCAGTCCTGTTAGAACAGGCAGTGAAAAGGTTAATTCCTTCAGTTGGTCTGTTTTGCATTCAGCTCTGAGTATGTAGCAATATTCAGGGGCAGCCTAAGGAACATTTGAATGTGTTAATCCAAAGGGTGGATATGGGTTGGAACACCCCCTGATGTGTGTGTGAGCCAATCGGTATCCAGCTTTGAGTTGTAATGATTCAAAGCTAGAGACACTCCCTGAGGATATTCAAATTGAGACATATTCCCAAATTCAGTTAGTGATCAGTTAGTCTAGAGAAAGAGCTGAGAGAGATCAGAAGCCAAGAAACGGTCTCCCCCTTTTGCCCCACCTGGGCAAGGAGGGGGGGAATTTAAGCTGCCTTGAGCAGAAAGGCAGAGATTACACCATGCTGTATGCTGTCTGCACATCCATGCTGAATAAATAACCAAGAGAAAAGAGGCTGCTGTGTGTATCCCTGTTCCTGTGTATGGAGAATTGAGTGTCAGTGGGGGGTCTCTCCTCTGGAGACCCCAGGGGATCCCTGCTGGCTGGAGGCGCTGTACACCCTGAGAGAACAAGGTAACCTGTCCCACACCACACCTCCTGTCTCTGCCCTGGGTTCTCCCCACAACAACGCGGAGCAGTCTGCCCTCCTGTTTACCAGCAGGTTTCAGCACCAAGACTACTCAGAGTGACCAGAAGTAGTGTACCCCCCAATCTCATGTCGGGTGGGTACCATAGAAGGGTTACATTTGGAGGCGCTGCTGAGATGAGGACTGCTCCCCAGGACAGGACAGGTTTTTCAACGGGACCGGTTTTCAACGACAGAGGACCATGCAGCAGTTTTAAAGACTTTGTATGCAGCACAGAACAGCAGCCATAGACTCTGCCGTGAGGGAACCCCTCCTTTAAGCTCCCCCAGGGAGGGGGTTACCCTAATTAAGAAGACCTTGCTGTGGGACCATTCCTGGTGGCTATGCACCAGGGAGAGTACGTCTTTACATGCCTTCAAGGGGACAGAGGTTGCTCTAAGATTGCATAGGGAACTCTGTGCACCCATCTACATTACCAAGAAGAAAATAGGGGCCGGTTCCTGAGGCTTCACCAGGGAGCTGGCTGCCTATTAATGCGCTGTACACCCTGAGAGAACAAGGTAACCTGTCCCACACCACACCTCCTGTCTCTGTCCTGGGTTCTCCCCACAACACCTCAGAGCACTCAGCCCTCCTGTTTACCAGCAGGTCTCAGCACCAAAACCACTCAGAGTGACCAGAAGTAGTGTACCCCCCAATCTCATGTCGGGTGGGGTACCATAGAAGGGTTATATACATTTCCTTTTTTGATGTTTAACCTCCTCCTCATAGAACAGTGTTCCATTAAACCACTACAGGTTTGTAGCTTAGAAAAAAAAAAAGTTTGAAAAATTATTGGTGTATACAGTGTTTACTATGATAAAATCAGTATTTGTAAAAGACGCTCAATTTAAAATGCTTGAATTTGGTATAATTATCTTGCTAATTAAAATATACCTTTTAATACTAAATCCTTAAAAAAGGTCCTGGGTGGATGGTAAATCTTGGTACTCACAACAATATAACAGTTTGCAGACTTTTTTTGTTTGATAGAAGCCTGCACATTTCTATAGAGAATAGTAGTATAAAGTTGTACTGTATACTATATTTACGGACCATTAAAAGATATCAAACTTGCAATGAACCTACAGTACACGTCTCTAGAGACAACAAAACTTTCAGAACCCCTATCGCATTTTGCTTGATATTGTAGTTGTAGTGGTGGCTGGTCCAGCTAGCTCTCTACCTTCCCCTGTCATGTAAGTTCTAATAACCCCATGGGGTTTTCCCCCTCCACATGCTGACTTCCTGAGTGACAGGAGTGGTGGTGCAGCTGCTGGACTCTCCCTCTTTGAGCTACGGGTAGGAAGTGCCTAAATTATAGATTGAATTTCAGCCCCTTAGGGGTGAGACCTTCAGTTAATTCTAGCCTGCCCTTGCATGGGGTAGGATGTGTTGGAGAACGTCTCCTCCCGTCCGGGAGTGAGACATATGCTTAGCCCCTCATGGGCTGAACACATAACCTAGTCCAGTTAGGCCTCACCATTACCCATAGGCCAGTACCATCCAGAAGCCAGGGATCTACCCTATCAATTTGAGCATATGCTGCATTAGCACCAGATGTGGATGCTGAAATAAAGAACATCCTCATTTGTACCTTTGGCTCCGCTGCAGTCTGTATGGAGAGAGGTAGAGAGATTAAGGATTGTCATAGCGGGGCCTCCCTTCAGGCACTGCTGAAGCCCCCTATGTCTGGAGGCCCTGACACCACGAGAGAAGAACCAGAGGGATTCCCAAAGGTCTGCCCTGTACCCCCACACCATTGCGGGAAACTCACCTCTCCTGTACCCAGCAGGTAACCAGCATACAGTACAAGCAGTCGCATAGCCATAATCTCCAAGAGGGGGGTGGGGGGTTGTGCTACATAGGATATAACGTTTTCATACAGCAGGATCCTGCATATGCAATACTAGACTTGTACAGTAATTGGGGCACTGGCACATGGAAGCTCCACTGACTTCAATGGGAGTTTCCAAGCGATAACACCCAGATCTGCACTAACGTAGTTTAATGAATACCCCCTCTGTCCTCACTCATACTGCTAATGTGTTGCTAGATTTTTATTTTTGCTTGAAATTGATCTTTGTTGCTGTTTTTTAGTAGTAAATGAGTGTTGGATGTATGGAGCAGAATTCAAGCAAATACTTTAAGGTAGACTCCTCAGTGGAACACATTGGTGTCACAGCACACTAGTCAATGACAACACATTGAGCCAATAACAGCTTCTAAGAACAAACATTTCTCAGTATTATCTAAGTAACAATCAACAAGCCACAACCCATAAACTTATCCAACAGTTGACAAATATACATGCATTGCCAGATCCTGTTTCTAAGTTAGCATTACATTTTCATTGGCATAGTAGAGGACATGAGTGCTGCTATTTTTATCAGTAGAAATTCAAATATGATTTTTGCCTAAAAGTGAAAAGCTGTTGAGAGGTTTTTATTTATCTTGTATTATTTTTTACGACACATTCCTGTGGTTTGGAAACAATAGCATTTTACAGGTGATAATACTGCTAATGGACGCGGGCATGGTCAGCGCTTAGCCGCTGATCCGCGCTCACGCTTGCCAGTGAGCCCCTGCAGCCGTAATTAGAGTGGCTTTAGCAGGGGCTCGCGCACGCTTCTGCAGGCGTGCGGAGGCGTAGCAGAATTTTTTTTTTTACTTTACGCGCTGAGGGGAGAGGAGGGCCGGTCACGTGAGCGGTTCACCCAATGAGGGCAAACCAGCTCTGTGACGTCACTGGCCCGCCCCCAGACAGTGCGCGTAGTAAGGCCAGAAAAAGCACCCGCTTTCCCTTAGCCTACGCACGCTGGAATCTCTATGGACTCAGCCTAAGGCCTTGCCCCTGCTGCCTACTACAGCGTCCGCTGTGGCGGACGCTGCGCGCATGAGAGCTCTCCCCGCAATGGCGCCGGGCCCGCTGCGAGGGGGGGCCGCAGCGCTCGCGCGAGAGCTACTCCTGCTCTCAATAGAATTGAGAGCAGGACTCGCGTCGAGCGATTAGGCACACCCCCCGGGAAATAGGCTGAACGCGCCGCCAAAAGCGCGGGCGCGCGTTACAGCGGAGAGACCGGGGCCTCAGCCTTAGTCAAACAAGAATAACAAAACTGCAGGTGTAAGAGGGGAAGACAAAAAAAACGATTCCTGCTTTTCTATATGTAAGGCCTATCTATTTACCAGAACAAACTTCTATAGGGAGGAGCGCAGTATTATGTACAGTTTCTCGTAAGAGGGGAAAAAGTTGGGTGAAATCTTCCCTTCATGTTGTTAGCGAGATCGGTTTATGTCACCTCAAACTTGAACAAGAGGTAGGGTACAGATAGTTCTGAAAAAAAAACTTGGCAGTGAGAAGGTTACAAATAAAAATGGCTTAATAACTCAGTTCTGATGCCTGCAACTTTGGACTTTATGCTGCATACTTTAATCTGTTTAGGTATTTATTGTATTGTCTGTTCGTTTTACTTTATTTCAAGAATACATCTGCGCATTTGTTTTAACAAGACATTTGTTTTGCTTTATTGTATCTCAAATATGTATTGCCATTTGTAAAATATAACTTCCCATAGAAGTATTGCATGTTTTGCTTACTTTAGATACTAAAGGCTGGAATAATTTTTCAATTAAGCGTTTCATGGCATTAATCAGATATACTTGACACCTGAGTTCCAGCTTCCCTTACTGCAGAACATCCACGGACAGTGACTGAACTTCTCTGGGAAACTGCATGATTCGTTTTAACATGTAAATCTTGTATGCTTACTTTTATTACATTATCTTATATTTCTCTAACCTCCGGTGCACTTCCTCTTTGATTTTTCTACTTGACACATAGCCCTCAATATCTAAGCATTGAACTTATAAATCTACGTGTTAAATCGCCTGAAGCTTGAGTTGGCCACTTTCAAATCAAATTCAGCAAGGAACACACAACAATCAAGAATTTAAAGAAAACCAATATTAATCCAAATTACTTAACAGACAAATGTTGAGAAATCTTTGTGACTTTCTGCATTGCTGCTGAAAAGTCTCATGACAGTTGGTGGAATTTGACCCATGATCTTCCTAACCAAACTGGATGAGCTAAGGGCATGGTGCCTTATGCATAAACCCAAATTCATCGTTCTCACAGAAACATGGCTAACCCCTAAAACCCTCTATGCAAACATCGCCATTCAGGGATACTCCATTTCTAGGAAAGATACAGTAGGTCAAAGAGAGGAGGAGGGGTGTTATTTTATGTTGCCGATACCTTACAATGTACACTGTTATTTTACCCGCCCCCCCCCCCCCCCCAACTAAAGCCAACCCTCTTTTGAAATCTTAGTTGGCAAAATCTTCCTCCCCTTTTCTAAGCCCGTCTGGTTGCTGGCATCTACCGCACCCCTAAAGCCCCTCTACAGTCCCTGATAGATATCACCCAGTTTCTTGGCTCCATTTCCTCTCTGAATCAGAAGAGTGAGCTGCTAGTTCTTGAGGATTTCAACTACAATTGGCTCGACTCTAAAAACCACAAAATCCAGATACAACTCAAGTCACTTAACCTAACGCAACTCATTTCCCAACCCACACGGAGAAACCTAAAATCTCACAACCATTCCTTGCTAGAGACTGGATTCTTTCCTCAAATCCCAGAAGAATCCAATCCTCTGGCATCCTTCATGACATTTTCAGTGACCATGCAATTGTGTATTGTGTAAGAAAAATTAAACTACCCAAATCAAGCCCTAAAGTTTTCCTCCATAGAACATTTAGAAACTTTAACCCACAACAGTTTCTGGATGACCTGACCAACTGCCCTTGGCACAGAATCGACTTAACTCCAGACCCTGATTCTGCACTCGACTATTTCCAATCCGAGTTCTTAAAACTCTGCGATACCCATGCTCCACTACTCAGAATAAGAGTACGGGGGACCACCTTCCATGGGTTACAACTGACCTTATAGCCCTCTACCAGTTCAGCTGAAAGCTGCAAAGTAACTGACATTACCAAGGATCTTAATCACTACAGATGCCTGCGGAATATGTGCACAAGGCAAACAAGACATGCAAAAGCACAGTATTACTCTGACAATCTTCACCAGAATACATCAAACCCAGCTCACTTCTGGAAGGTTATCAACAATATATTCCAGCCTTCTAGCTATCAACAACCAAGTAATATCACTAAGGAAAATATTACTCTGACAAATCTCACTGACTTTGCAAATGCATTCAATGATTTCTTTGTGGGGTGTGCTACTAACTTATTAGCAAAACGCAACCCAAACCACAAACATGAGCCTCATTCTTAGAGTACCCCTATAGCCCTACCCTCTCCCAACACTGCTCACAATTTTCAATTTGTCGCAGTATCCGAAGAGATTACACAAGCGCTCCTCAAATTAAAACTAAGCAGCCAATGTTGACCTGACTTACTACAGTCTAAGCTCCTAAAACTTGGTGCCCCAGCCATTGCCATACCAATTGCTTCCATAGTCAACTCTATCCTGTCTGCAGGCCATATCCCTAAGACCTGGAAAACTGCCAGAGTTGTCCCAATATTCAAAAGTGGGGACAAAAACACTGTCTCAAACTACAGGCCAATCTCTCTTCTCCCAACACTATACAAAGTCATGGAAAAATGTGTTCACTCCCAATTAAGTGATTACTATACCAAGACAAATTTCCCTAGTCAATTCCAATCTGACTTTCACCCCAAACACCCCACAGTAACTACTCTGCTAAAAGTTTGCAATGAAATCCAGTGTGGCATGGAACTGGGACAACTCACTGGCGCAATATACCTAGATTTTGCAAAGGCTTTTGATACTGTTGATCATGTTATCTTGCTTAACAAACTCCAGTGCTCTGGAATAGGGAATCATGCTTTAAACTGGTTGCATTCCTACCTACTGTATCAGTAGATCCCAACATGTGTCTCTCAGGCTCTAACTCCAACCCCTTGGTTATCGCCTGTGGTGTCCTGCAAGGCTCTGTTCTGGGGCCCCTACTCTTCTTAGTGTTCATCAATGATCTTCTTACATCTTTTAAGGGAGCTTTAATACCCATGTATGCAGATGACATAATTTTTATATGCACACATCCCTAGCTTCTCCGACCTTGAACACATACTTCAATTTGACTTTTTGAGACTTGAAAATTGGATTTCCCAAAACAAACTGTTTTTAAACACTGACAACACTGTAACAATGGTATTTGGGACCAAAGCTAAATTTTTAAAGATTCCAATGACTGAACTCCAGATCAGAACCAACAGCAATACCACCCTAACACCTGTTACTAGTTTTAAATACTTGGGCATATGGTTTTTCTCCAATTTAACATTTGGGATGCACATTGATACCCTGAAATCCAAAACCTATGGTTTCCGGGGGTCCTCAGGTGGTCTCTGCGGGTGTCTGTGGGCTGTCGGGTGGTCCCCGCTCGCCTGCGGTACCAATCCTGTGGCAATTTTTTCCCCCAATACATTGCAATAAATACACCCCCTCCCTCCCCAACACTTACAATAACTATTATACAGATATGGATAATAGCTCTTTTGCCTATTATAAAATAAAACATTAGCCTACCAGCATAAATAAAGTAAATAAACCTTTCTACTTACCCCTGCCACCATGAAGGGTGTCCTTGTCAGCATACTGTAGGTTCATGTCCTCCAATGCCAGCAAGAATACATGAAAAAATACAATCTAATGGCCCCTAACCCCTTAATCACTTTAGCGGTTAATAACTGCTATAGTAATTAAGGGGTTAACCTACCCTCCCCCGCTACCCGCCCGGGAGGCCTAACCTGGGACCACTATACTCACCCTCTACCCATTTATTGGCATAGTGGTACATCATACCCATATAATATGGGCATGATAAGCCAGTATCACAGTCAATGGTCATGCTAATAAAAAACCCGAAGGCTAAAAATACACAATACTAAAAGATATACACAAGCACCTAAACACCCCAATTCAAGAAATGAAAGCTCTTGCCAACAAATTAAATACATAAAAGCACTAGCCAACCAATCGATTTAATAAATAAAAGCACTAACCAACAAAACAATTAATTAATTTTAAACACTAGCCAACAAAACAATTAATTAATTTAAACCAGTAGTCAACAAAACTAATAATTAATTTAAATGCTAACAAATCCTAAAATGTACTAAAAATAAACCATGCAAATTCAAAAAAATTGAATCTAAACAATAAAAAACAAAGAAAAAATTACAATCAATTCAAAACAAGCAATTGCCAAAAAATGCATTGGCTGTCACTGCATTTATCTGTACCCTGACAGATTAATACATTATCAATCAATGGGCAATCACAAACATAAAAATAAATAAATACAATGAAAAAACCTGAAAAAAAGACTTTTACATACATTCAATATTTTACTTACCTTTAGAAATCTTCACCCTCCAAATCCCGTTGCATCTGCAATCTCTCGTACCGCGACGTCTTCACGGGTCATCAATCCAACGCCATACACCTTGAAGACT
This sequence comes from Ascaphus truei, assembly GCF_040206685.1. Lineage (NCBI taxonomy): Eukaryota > Metazoa > Chordata > Amphibia > Anura > Ascaphidae > Ascaphus > Ascaphus truei. The sequence goes on from NC_134483.1 coordinate 249,724,514, forward strand.
AAAAAAAAGTCTTCTTTCTTTTATCTTCTATCACTGTCTTCTTACTTCATCTGTCATTATTTTTATCTTTTCTTTAATCTTCTATCTTCATCTGTCAATCCAAAACCCAATGGTAAATCCACAACAGGATGTTCTCTCGTCTATTCTTGAGGTAAAATGAGACATACAGGCCATATATAGGGCCTGTGACGTCACATTTTATGGTCAGATGTTACAGCTCCAATCCGACTGGACGCTGTATCATGTGCCCACCTTTTTCTTTTAAGGATGTGACGTCATCTCCAAGGGAGGTATGTCACATCCTTAAAACCACATGGCTATATCACATGGTATTAGGGCCAATGAGATTGAAGACAATCCCATTGGTTGCTGTACCATGTGATAGGTTACATTAGTTCAAAAGGAGGTGACATCATCCCTTAAAGTGACATCACATTCTTTTGAACTAATGGGGATACATTGCACGTGTCAATCAGTATTAACCATATTATGTGTAATTCTCTAGTGTTTCTGTGAACCAGTACCACTAGTGTTGAATGATGCTTAAAGTGACTGCACTGTGCTATCTCACCTATCTCAATAATACATAGTGTGTACTGTTGTGATAAGTTGGTAAGCTAACGGGATCTTGGCTCTTAAGGGTGTTCTACTTACAAGAAGTAGGTGAAATAAAGACTCCAATCTGTGGCTCAGGTTTCCAGGACACATGCAATATAAACAGACAGAGGGACCACAATCAGGAAGGGTTAAAACACAATGGTATGCTGGAGATATGGTGTTAAGGAAGCACACTTACATTAAAACCTCTATATCCACCTTGAGTGTGGTGTGTGTTTCACAGAACAACCTCAGAGAAAGGGGAAAGACAGAAAAAACATAGTATAACACCGTTTTTATTAAACAAAATTGATTAAAAAGAGATTGCCAACTCACAAGCGACCATTAAAAAATGGCATGGAATGGTGAAGTTTTCAGTCTCTGCCTGGACTGCCTCCCAGATGGTTAGGTGTCCGCATGGAGTCTGTCCCAGTAGATGATGAAGGCAATGCAGTGGTACGGGTGTAGATCGGGTGGTTCGTCCTGACTTGTGCACAGTCTGGTCTTCCTCCCGGTCGTCAGACTCCCCACTGCTGCTGCTGCTTCTGCTGCTGCTTCCGTTGCCTGCCGTCCGCCCACCCGATCTACACCCGTACCACTGCATTGCCTTCATCATCTACTGGGACAGACTCCATGCGGACACCTAACCATCTGGGAGGCAGTCCAGGCAGAGACTGAAAACTTCACCATTCCATGCCATTTTTTAATGGTCGCTTGTGAGTTGGCAATCTCTTTTTAATCAATTTTGTTTAATAAAAACGGTGTTATACTATGTTTTTTCTGTCTTTCCCCTTTCTCTGAGGTTGTTCTGTGAAACACACACCACACTCAAGGTGGATATAGAGGTTTTAATGTAAGTGTGCTTCCTTAACACCATATCTCCAGCATACCATTGTGTTTTAACCCTTCCTGATTGTGGTCCCTCTGTCTGTTTATATTGCATGTGTCCTGGAAACCTGAGTAAGACATCGCGCCGGAGGATCCCCCCCTTCTTTACTCTCCTGTTACAATCAAGAGGTTGTTGAATCACCTCTTACAGAGACTCTGGCAGCAGGACTTTACTCCAGAAGGGACTGAACTTTGAACCCATTTTATACGGTTGGCGCAGTTATTTTATTTTCCTTCCAATCTGTGGCTGTTGTATTTCTTTCTTGGAAATAAATGCTTATATACCTGTAGGGATGTGGTAGGAACCTCATATGTGTGTTCAGTTGGTGTTTTGACTCTGTTCAGGAGAGTCATGTTGAGGTCTGCAACAGTGTTGCAGAGGCTGATGCAATAGCTGTGAGTCTGCAGCTCAAGGCAGAGAGGCTCTGTTGAGGAACTACAACTCCCATGAGCTACTGGGCAGTCACCTGACTTGAGGAGCCAATCGGAAGGCTAGAATTACAGAAGGAGGAAAGGGAAGCGTGGGGGAGAGGCCACGCTAGTGAGAGGGGTTCTGGAAGGTAAAGGAGGAGGGTGTATGCGTGCAGGGGGTCCGTGACCCGCCTGCGTAGGCTAGCTTTACCTCGCAGGCCCTTAGGAGAAACCCCTGAGCCACAGTAGGTTGCTGTGCTGCAGGGACGCCCATAGTGGTAGCGATCAGTCACCTTACTGTGTAGACAGTTAGGGACAAGCGTGCGGAGCAGGTTTGCTGGTGAGCTGCTTGGGACCAGACAGCTGCACTGCGGACATCCAAGACAAGCAAGGATTCGGCTGATCCTTTTCGAAGCATTACCGGTCACCACCGTGACTGGAAGGTATTTACGTTAAGTGCACCAACACCGGTCAACAGGCGCTGATCCCGCCTTAGGCGTAACTCTTTGAGGACACTAGTGAGTGACCAAAGGCCTAATACACGGAGTTATTCTAGCTACTAGCGCAAGGACACGGTGTGTGGGGCACACGGTGGCGGGACCCGGACATACTCATTAAGAGCATGGCTGAGCCACTACTGTACAGGACAATACTCATTAAGAGCGTGGCCGAGCCACTCACGTTATAAGGACATTATCATTTAGCTGCGTTAAGGTTATATTGCATTATAGGTTATGTGTTGGGTTATATGCTGCGTGTGTATTAATATGATAGAGTGCTAAGGTTATTGTGCATATAGTAAAGTTGGTTGCATCATACATGTTGGTGTACACTGGCGACACACTTTATTCGAGCTCGGCTAGTCCCACGAATTCAGGTATACCCGGGTGTATTGAGGTTTGTGACTGTTTTCTGCCCGAGTGCATTGAGGTATTTTTCAGGCAGGGATTGAAGCATTTTATTCCCGCTGGCTGCAATACTGCACAGTATATATATATATATATATACTGCATTACAATTCATGAATTTATGCCATCTGGTAGACACGCGAAGCATTGCAGCCTATTAAATCCTAATCATTATCATTTAACAGATCAGCCGCCCGTCAGCCAGGCATGAACCCAGGCTGGGAAGGCAAACGCAACGGGGCTTGTCAGAGGTGAGGAGCGGCGCATTCCAGGTATCTGCCAGGTACATACTGGGTATTTGCTCGAATAAAGTGTGTCGGTGCAGTATATGTTTCTTGCCCAGGGGAATCTCACATCATGGGGATCCTGGGTAAGTGGAGGCGCTGCGCTATAAGTGTTACACCAGGCTCACAGCTAGCGGAGGCTCAGATCTCCTGGAGCCGCAGGTGCGTGCAGTTACCCGTAGTCGCTTTAGCGTGTCAAAAAAAGGGCTACATACCTCAGGATAGAAAAATGAAAATAGGCATATTGCAGATCAAAATATCACATTTATAATAAAAACATGTACTGTACTCGATGTGCTCACATTCTGTACGTGTATAAGTGGCATATAAGGTATGTGAGGGACTCTTGACTAGTATCGCTGGTGCTTCTGGATATCCAATAGCCCTGTTGGATATGGGCTTGTGGTGGCATGAATCCGCTATTCCAGCTGATATCTCTCTTCCTTGCAGCTCCCCTCACAGACTTTCCCGGCATCTGACGTCACCTCCGTCGAACTCGCATCACTTTCGGTGATGATTGTGCACGTCACTTCCGGTTGTACCCAATGGGGAAATCAGCAGGCAAGCGGAGATTCGTCCTCCTGTCCCTCACTGAGTTCACTCAGACTGTCTCAGTCTCAATGTGTTTCACAGCTTCATGCTGCTTCCTCAGGAGAATGTCACATTTTTTCGCTAAAGGAACATTGTTGTTGAGATAACGACAAATGCATTCAGTCACTGAGGAAATAAATTGTTTCCATTACTTTGAATTTCCTATTGCCAAGCTGAACATTTCTAAAGTTAGAAACAGTGGATCTGATATATCGCATAACAATTGTTGCAGATGTATTAAATGTATTGAATACTAAACATGCTAATAAAATAGGCTAAATATATTGCTACAAAATAGCAGGGGTCCCCAACCTTTTTGTGCCCAAGGGCATACTTAAGCATTCAGGAGAGGCTGGCAGACCCCAACACAATACACTTGCCTTGGGGAGAGACCTCCAATGCCACGTCAGTCCCGCCCGGGACTTCCAGCACGGACCGGCATGCAGCAGCTGTCTTTGGCACTGTGGTCGCAGCCACACACAAAAGCTTGGCTAGTGCGCGGGCGTTGAGGACTCCTACAATAAATAGACTGTATTTAATACATTTGTGTGGGCTTCATTCTTCAAATTTGCCCTAGGCCCAAATAAATTTGTTGGTGCTCTTGAACTAGAGAATATGTGAACTATGTGGATATGCCAAAAGGATTACATGAGTAAAGCATTTATACTATATGTGATTCAGTGCAATTAAAACTCAGAAACCAGAACTAAAAATACTGTGGCAATATGAATGACAAATGGTTCGCACACGTGCATTAGTGAACAATAATAATATACCCTTCTCTAGTTTATATCAGTCACAACCGCTTAACACCTTCTCCTGTTGAGTAGGAAATGTGTTTTTACCTCTTGACTTATTGGAGAATTGTCAAGGAGCTGAATCAAACCCTAAAGGGGGGGGGGGGGCAAACACATCCCAAATGAAATAATGAATTTAAAAAAATGGAATTAGGTGAGCTCAAATCTACCCATATAAAAAAATGCATTAGTAACACTATGGGAACTATTTACTTAGTGACAGGTTTAGCGTTCACATTCACATGCTGCGGCATGCTTCTTTCTAACATATCGTAAGCAGTGTGCTTATCTCTAATTTATTTTTCAATTCAGAAATGCAATAATTACCTTTAATTGTTGCCATGATCGAATGCATTTGAGATTATTGAACCACTACCGCCATCCCTGAGGTGGCAGCCAAAATGTAGGTGTAAACGTTAATTAATGATTTAACAATTTACTGTGTTTTTTTTTTATTGCTGCGGCAGAGCAACATTGCAAACACGCCCCTATTCACACCCCTTTATCATGATATAAATACCTTGATGATGCTAGGAGCGCTACCTGATGCACTGCATGGAAACGCAGAGGTCAATGCATTGGAAGCAGTTTCACAAATATATCTTTCAATGCCCTAGGAGTTCTGCTAGGGAAAGAGAATTGATCATACAATTATGCAAAATAAATACAAAAACCCTGCGCTACGTTCCAAATTGGCTTGTATTTTATTAGTGAAATTAAACATTTTTGATCCTTTTGATACACTTAGCATCTGTTGCTTTATTTGTATCTATCTACATTTCTCAAGTGGTTATCTCTTTTACTGTTTTTCTATGCCAAATCTGTCTGATTTCTGATTAACTATTTGTTGTCTTATATATTTCCTATTTATTCTATCCATCTTTCTTTTTGTTGTTTTAGATTACCCTGGTTGATGCTAAGAAATACATTTCACACTGCCTCTCTTACTGTAGCATCAATGTGTCAAGAAAGATAGTTTGCACTTAGAAGGGAGAATATAAGTAATGAGAATATTGTAATGGAATGTATCATATAGTGGAATATATCACTGTATTTGATATATGTTATTTTTATTTATTTATAAAAAAATGTTTTACCAGGAAGTAATGTAGTAAAGATTCAATCTAGCACACCATGAATAATACAATAAGCAAAATACTTGCGTTTTGGTACTGGTGCACCTTGGTTCAGGGGAAAATCTGTCTGGAGACTTCCTAAGTATGAGCAAAGGAAGGGAAATCCAGGGCACTTCGGATTTTAGAAATGAAATATATTCTGTCAAGGGCACGACGTTTCGAACTACACAGAGTTCTTTATCAAGCAGTACAACCAACTTCACACTGTTGATACCCATTAAGGTTGAAACATGTCTGTGAATGGTTACTCTGGCTTTGCATCTGATTCCCATGCTGTGCTTTAAAGCTGTGTTAACAGCGAGCATTAGCTTATATGGGCTCCGTGTAACAATGGTTTTTCAGGCAAAAGGCGAAACGGTGTGCTCATTTGCATGTCATTTCCCAGAATCCCTTGCTACAATGGAAACACTATGCTGGGTGATAATGGTGAAAGGCAGGGTTGCAGACCTGCCCAAGACATGTTAATGTGCTCACAAGTGATCTTTTTATTTGCTATATGCCATACGGTGGAGGTTTCTTGTTGCCTTTATCACCCACCATAACTTAAAACATACATACATACATACATACATACATACACATACACATATACAAACAATGATAGTGTGAGTTGCTTACAGCAAAACTGTTTTTTTTATTATTTGTATATATATCTTTGCAAACGCGTATATCATATATATGGGTTTAGATCAAACTAACTATGCGTGTTAGTATTATCAGACTACACAACTTATGCAATGGTGTAATCCTCATTGACTAAAGAATTGCCTAAATGGAAATGGATCTATTTCCACCTTTTTATATTTGATAAACCTGCTGATACTTTTTGCACTACTGTAGCTTAGCTCAGTTTTTGCAGAGGAATGACTGCATTAAATAATCTCCAGAGTTGGCTACACACAGAGTTGGCATTATTTACAATAAAGGGCGTACTTCATAAGACATCTTCCATTAAAAGGCAGCTTACAGTTTATTCACTTGACCGTAAAAGAACATATTGGCTAAGCAGAGCTGGAAAGAGTCTTGTGGAGTAGCATGTCTTTGTAGTAAATAAGGTGCCAGGATTGCAAGAATAAATTCCATCAAGCATGGTTCAGCTCAAAGTCCCCTAGGCAGACATTGGCACTTCAGTAAATGCATAAAGATTTTAACCGAATGCCATCACATAATTCTGCTTTTTCAACGTGTTTCTGGCTGGCTACTTTGTTTTGCCCCATTACTTCCCAGGGGAACCAATTGCCAAGTAGGCCTCTCTGGTAATAATGGGGCTAATGCTCTAGAGCAGTGGTTCCCAATCTGTGCGCCGCGGCGCCCTGGTGCGCCGTGGCTTGCCTAGAGGGGCGACGCGATTATCCTCCCCACCATCCCTCCGATTATCCCTCCCCATTACCCCTCCGAGTATCCCTCCCCATTACCCCTTCGATTATCCCTCCCCATAACCCCATCCGATTATCCCTTCCGATTATCCCTCCCCTCCCCATCACCCCCCCAATTATCCCTCCCCTCCCCACCACCCCTCCGATTATCCCTCCCCTCCCCACCACCCCTCCGATTATCCCTCCCCACCATCCCTCCGATTATCCCTCCCCACCATCCCTCCG